>NC_056731.1:67359498-67396998 GCF_019279795.1 Protopterus annectens
AGGGTGATTCTATTGTTTGTGCCTTATGTGATGCTGGTGGTTAAGCATTAGTAAAGGAAAGTAAGCAGTCTAATAAATTAGACGTACTGAGAGAAAGCAGGGGAGGGAAACAAGCTATCATATGAAGAAAGGGGAATGGAGAAATCTAATAACTGAAATGAGTTTGATAGGCTAAAAACATAAAGAGATAATGTCATGGAATGTAAATGGCCTCAAAGATAAAAATAAAAGAGCAATTTTTAGAATGTATCAGGTTGAATGAAGTTGCAATTTTGATGTTACAGGATACACACTTAATGAAAGACGAAAATAAACAGAGGGGAAAGGATTTCTGTGAAGGGTTCTATACTCAAATAAGTGAAGGCAGGAAAAACAAAAGTAGTAATATTGGTATGGACAGGAACATTTATTAATAAAGAGAAACAAAAAAATAAATAAATGAACAAGGAAGCCATATATTTGTGAAGGTAAACTAGGAGGTAGTAGACTGAATCTAGGACACATATGTTTGCAGCCAGAATAAAAAAGGCAGAGTTAAGGATGCTGCTACTAGAATAATACTGTTTCATCAAAGGATTATATCACTGTCAGGAAACCGGAATGTTGACGCAACAATAGATGATGTAAGTGGGGTCATGAGGATGAGGAAGTTGACAGCCGAAGAAAAATTGCTAGGTAGTACATTAAAAATATTTGGATTGGTAGATGTCGGGAGCATTAAAACAACAAAGAAAATATTCATATATGATGGCAGCCAGTATAGGAGTTGGTCAAGGCTAGATAAGGCATACAGGAGCACAAGTACTCAGTAAACAACATGTTAACACAGTCCAGGACTTTATCTGACCATTTTCCAAATGAAATCCAGCTTATGGTACCAGGAGATGAAGATTTAGGTTCATAAATACCTATACTAAATTCAAAGCAGGTAAATAATGACATGGGCAGATATATTTTTCAGCAATTTATAGGCTCCCTCTTACTTAATGAAGTTATGAAATGAAAACCCAAACGACAACTTTTTAAATAACAGGGCACAGAAAGGGAACTTAAACTGTACTAGCTTTCTGTGATAAAGTAACACAAATACATCAGTCACCCCTACCAAGTCAGCAGTAATATGTTCAGAAATTTAGGTAGACCTGTACTGAGGTGTTGAAGCCTTCATGGAACATGTATATACACCTTCATTTTATTACTGAACTTCCTTAGACCTGCTCAAGAGTTGACTCTCTCCTCAAATGCTTTGATATTTTCAGAATGCTTAAATAATCAAAGGCAGGCTTCAAAAACAGTTGGTACTTTTCATGTTTTTCAAAGTCTTTTAACTGTTGTAGGAGGGAAGTTGAGGCCCAACAGTTTCTAAATAAGATAGTGAATCTAGGTCCTGCAAATGTCTGCACATTTGAGGAGCACATTTAGTTTCAGTTTAACAGTTTTTCTTTAATGTTCGATGATAATTTTAAATATCATAGTACATACATTCTTGTTATTGTGCTTTGCTTATATAAATATCTTTCAATTTGTACTGAACTTGATATCAAATGATGTACTGTATTTCTTCATCTCCATTGCCTACATTTCAGCTCTACTTCTGTGCAAGTAATACATATGAATATATTAAATGTGTTTGTTGGTTTTGTGTGATATTCACCTTATATTGTGCATTCGTAATTAATGCAATATGTATTTATTTCCTGTATGACACAATTTCATTTGTTTGATATGATGTTCCGTTTATGCATTTTGTTAATTCTGCTTGCTATATTTTTATATTGTATGTTCTTATTTCTTGCTCTGTGAGTCCAGGTTATAGGTTCATAGGTAGGTAACAGGCTATTGGCCCTAGGGCCTATATAAGCCTAGCCAAAAAGGTACCCTGGCTTTCGGAATCGTCACCCAAGAAAATTATTTTCCTGTGCCCCTGTCGAGCAGAGCCACAGAGATGATCCCCTTGGTGAATTTCCTATTTCCCATCCAGTCATCAAGATTTTTCTTGAAGATTGCTAATGAGGAGCTTTGTTTGATATAGATAGGTAGTTTGTTCCAGAGTATGGGAAGTCTCTGGGACAGGAATCTATCCCTCCAGCATGTTCTGTTTATTGTAGTGACAAGGATTAGGTCCCTAGAGAGTGTAGCTCAGAGGAATTGGGATTTCTTTAAGTGGAGCATGTCCAACAGCTCTGGGTTTGACATAGCTTTGTATGTTAGGCAGAGATTGCCTCTGAGTAGGCGATATGCGACGGAGTAAAGCTGGAGTTTTTTGAAATGGTCTGCATAGGGCATCTGTTTGAGGCTGGTAATCCTCTTTGTGAGGTATTTCTGCAGCCTTTCCAGTTGTTGTAGATGTCTTGTGGGGTACATATCAAAAGGGGCATTGTACTCTATAATGGGTCTAATGAGTGATGAGTAAAGGGGAACAATGACCTCATTTTTCCTGGATGAGAAACATTTTGCGATGAGGTGTGCCACGTAGAAGGATTTCCTGACTACTGTGGCGATGTGATTATCAAAGGAGAGACTACTGTCCACCTGTGTCCCAAGGTCTCTTATCACACTTTTGGTGTTAAGTAGACTACCACCTATGTGGTAGCTCATGAGTACAGAGTTTTTACCAAAGGGGATGACAATGCACTTTTTGGCATTGAGCTTGAGGCCATGGCTTTGACACCAGGCATCTGTCTCCGTGAGGCCCTTTTGTAGGATGTCCACATCATTAGGAGTTTCGATTATGGCTCCTAGTTTGTAGTCATCTGCGAACTTCGTTAGCCAGAGGCCTTCTGTGTTAGCCTGTACTTCAGAAAAGTAGATACCAAACAGGAGAGGACCAGGACTGAACCCTGTGGTACTCCACTTGTCACTGGTCAGAAGTCGGATTTGGAGTCTGCTACTTTCACAGTGTGGGTTCTGTCAGTGAGCCAGTTGGCAACCCATCTTGTGACATGGGGATTTATACCAAGTTTAGTGAGTTTATCTATAATTCAGAGTGGGGGATGGTGTCAAAAGCCTTGACGAGATCTAGATAGGCTGTGTGAGCCACCTTATGGCTTTGGTGACTGCTTCAAAGAAGTCTATTAGGTTTAGGAGATATAATCTGCCTTTTACAAACCCGAACTGGGTGGGGTCCAGAGTTTGGAGATTACCAATAAGATCCATAATGATACATTCCATGGCCTTCAGACCAGGCTCATTAGGCTAATGGGGCGGTATTTCCCGGGGTTCGTTGTGGCTCCCCCTTTGTGGAGTGGGATAACCGTCACTGTGTGCCATTCAGTGGGTACAAAGCCTGAGATGAGGCTATGACTGAACATGATGCTTGGGTGGGGTGCCAGTTCATTCTGCAGTTCATGTAAAACTCAGCCTGGGATGTTGTCCGGTCCCATGGATGCTGCGTTCTTGGCTTTGGAGAGTGTGGTTTTTACCTGTGCAGCTGTGATTACAGGAACTTTGCATTCTTTAGGTATAGAGATGGGCCCTTTAGGAGGTGAGAGGTGGGTAAAGTTAGCACTGAACCTATCTGCCAGGAATATTGGAAATATCAGTTGTTCTGTATATTTAGTGCCATTGTGCTGTAAATCAGAGCAGATCTGAGTGTTGCCATTGAGATTTTTGACATAGCTATAGAATGCTTTGTGGTTGTCCTTAGAGTCAGTGGTGATTTTGTTTTTGTAACTAGCTTTTGACGATTTTATGAGGGATCTCAGCTTCTTACTGAGGCTGACCACGGAGTTTCTCCAGTCATGGGATTTTACTCTTTTTTTGCAACAGTTTTTTTCTTCTGTTGTAGAGTTTGTTTATGGCAGTGGACCACCAGATTGGCTTCCTTTTTCTGTAGGGTAGCATCTTGGTTCTGTTAGGGATAGCACGATCCATACACTCATGTCAGTGCTTATAAAGTGCATTTGTGTAGGATTCAGCAGTCATACCTCTATTGTCCATCTGGGTTTACTATTAAAATTTCGAACGGCACTCCGTCGACTGTGCTATAGTCGGCAACGGAAGTTCAAAAACGTTGAATGTTGAAGTAAAAAAAATCAATCTAGGAATGGTTTTAACATGGGTCGAGGTAGGTGTTCAGTATTATTCTGAACTACAAACATCTCCCCTACCTCGACCCATGTTAAAACCCATTCCTAGATTGTTTTTTTGAGTTCGCATTTATCATTTTCGAACTTCCGTGTTCGACTATAGTACAGTCGACGGAGTGACGTTCAAAATTTTAATAGTAAACCATCCATCTGCATGGGTGTCGTGAAGTTTGTCACTTCTGTCTTAAGAAGGGTGAAGTTGGCTTTGGAGAAAAATTTTATGGTGGTTTCCCTAATGGGGGGTGGGGGCAAGATGTGGATGTCTAGGGTGATAAGCTTGTGGTGGGATCTGACCAGCGAGGAATTGACCTCTGGTGTGGAACAACGGTCGCCCATGTTGGTAATGACCAGGTCTCGGATATTGCTGCCCCTGGTGTGGGTGTGGATAAGTTGATCCAAGGCATTGGAATTTATGAATTCCAGAAAACGTTGAGCAAAAGAGTTGGTACATGAGTAGTTTTCCCATCTAATGGTGGGGTAGTTGAAATCGCCCATTATTAGGGTGTTGGGTTGTACCCCAATATTTTCCAGTGTATAAAGAAATGAGGAGTGGGAATCCTGGGGCATGGTGGGGGATCTGCAGCAAGTTAAAATTTGGATTGCAGTCTTGCCCACAGTTAGTTGCACTTGAATAATCTCAGATGCATTATGCTGAGCAACTAGACTGGAGGTGTAGATATCCTTAATGAATGTGGACACGCCTCTGCCTTTAGTGTTTCGTTCCAGGTTAGGTGGCCGAAAGGTGTGGTATGAATTATAGTCTGGTAATGCAGGGGTGCTCTCTGGAGCCTTCAACCAGGTCTCTGTCACTGCACAGATGTTGATGTTCTCCATTTTAAGGAGTGCCTCAAGTGAATGCATTTTGAGGTTTAGACTTCTAACATTAAGTAGCATTACCCTCAGATTCTGCTTGCTTGTACCTATTAAGGTGGTGAATTTGTCATTTGAACATTGCCTAAAAAAGGCACTATAAGAGTGGCAAGAGCCTTAGCCAGCATCCGAAATCCTAAGGGTGACAGATGCAAGCCATCTCTGGCAAAGCATCTTGGTCTGTTGATCATGTTATCCCAGGCAGACAGATACTGGATCCCCTTAAAATGACACCAGAAGCTTAGCCAATTGTTCAAGTCAATCATTTTGTCCTTGTACTGTGGTATCATTCTGGGTGATGGCAAGATGCTACTCAAGGCTAGGGTCATACCTGCCTGGGCTACAAGATCTGAGAGCTCCTCCATGTCTCTTTTCATGTAGTCCAGGGAGGTATATCTCCGGTCATTCACACCAACATGGACAATGACAGAGTCATATTTGTACTAGTTGTGGAGTGACCTGAGTGCGTGCATTATGTGGCAGATCCTGGCACCTGACAGGCAGCTGACAGTAACTTTCTCCTTGTTTAGCCTGGTGATTGGAACATCAGTGTGCCTGACTATAGAGTCACCTCTGACTAGAGTGCTGGGTATGTTGTTATGCCTTATGGGCTGTGGTTGAGTGGCACACTGAGTTTGTGGGCTATGTGTCATTTGGGTTGTGTTGGGGGGTAGAGGTTGCTTGAGTTTCTGCTTTGGAAGTCTCTGTTGCTTGAGCAGATTTGTATCTAGAGCCTCCACGAATGTAGGTGTGTGTTTTGTGTTTCTATGTGTGTGTTTTGGTGGTGTAGGTTTTGAGGGACTATGTGATGAGTGTGGTGTGGTGCAAGTGTTTACCTTCTCCTCTTGACTGTCTAGTCCAGTCTTGGGTGAAGAGAGCTTTGCTTCCAGTTTGGCTATATAAGTGCATCTCTCACAGGTTGTACTGTTGGGTGGTAGGAGGAGAGGGTTGTCTGTGTACATGAGGCAATTGCTGCATTGCCCCAAGATGCCCAGATTCACCAGGTAGACAGGCGAAAACACTGGGAGCTGACCCTTAGACATGCCTGGATACGTGCTTATTTATTAAGTACTAAAAACTGTTTTCATCTAGACAAGTGAGGAAAGTTGAGTGCTGTAGTAATCTGTAACTTATTTACTGCTTACAATGAGTTTTGAACAAGTTCTGAGCTCAAAGAAACAGGTTTTAGTGCTAAAAATAAAAAAAATGGCTAGTTCTAAGGGAAAATTTGAAGAGCAGACTTAATGGCACCAGGAATGGTTTAACCATAGCTAAGCGGCGATGCATAAAGTGTATTTTTTTTAATATAACAGTAGCAATTGAGCAAACTGATTTAAATAAATTAACCAATTAACCAATACAAAGCTAAAAACTGAGCCCCATTCTAGCAGTCTTTGATAAGACAAGTTCTAACTGTACACTTCTGCCACTAGGATGTAGGGGAACCTTCTCCAAAAAAAAAGATGGTCTGGATTAGTGCTCAAGTTATACAAACAAAGCTAGATTAAGCAGGTCTGAATTTAGTCTATGCTACAGCAAACAAGGTGTACCAATTTCAGAAAGAAACTGTTCAAATAAGAAGGCACAATAAGCCTTTAACCAGAAACTCCCAGCTCAGAAGGGCAGAATCTACCCTCTCCTCCCACAAGAGTGCAGACCACACCTTTTTAATGTAAAATAACTGACCCAAAGCCTAAGTGCTTAAACCAGAACTAATACACTTTTAGAATAACAGACTCTAAGCCTTCAATTAGCAACTCCCAACTTAGAAGGATCTAAGCTACCTCTCCTGCCACAACAGTGCAGACCACAAACCTTCTTAATGTAAAACAACTGGTCTGAAGCCCAAGTGCTTCAACCAAAGGCTTAGAATAACAGTTACAATTTAATCAGGCTACTAACAAGCAGTAATAAATGCAGCAGAATAAATGCAATGAAGTACTTTTACGAACAAGCAGAAAAAGCAAAATAAAGTAATAAAGTAGGAAGAAACACAAATAAAGTAAAAGCAGATGAATAAAGTGCAATTGTTTATATAACAATAGAAAATGAGCAAACTGATTTAAACAAATTACCCAATTAACCAGTAAAAAAGCTCAAAACTGAGCCCTGTTCCAATAAGCCTTTAACCAGAAATTCCCAGCTCAGAAGGGCAGAATCTAGCTTCTCCTCCCACAAGAGTACAGACCACAAATTTCTTAATGAAAAATAACTGGCCTGAAGCCTAACTGCTTTAACTAGAATTAATATACTTTTAGAATAACAGACAATGAGCTTTCAGTCAGCAATTCCCAACTTAGAAGGATGTCAGCTACCTGTCCTGCCACAACAGTGCAGACCACAAACCTTCTTAATGTAAAACAACTGGTCTGGAGCACAAGTCCTTAAACCAAAAGGCTTAGAGTAACAGTTACAATTTTATCAGGCTACTACCAAGCAGTAATAAATGGAACAGAATAAATAGAATTGAGTACTTTTAAGAAGAGGCAAAAGCAAAATAAAGTGCAAATTTTTTATTTTTTTTTAGTAAAGTGCAAGGAGAGAGGAAGAAGGAGCAGAAGAAAAATACAAGGTTAAGAACCTAAGTGGGTTGGCCTTCTCAAACGTTCTCTCTGTATTAAGTAGAGTGAACACTAAACTGGGAGGGGTGTCCCAGATCAAATTTGCAGTAGGGGCGGGCAACTACAAAGCTACCAACTATAACACCACTACAAAAATAGGGTGGGGGGGGGAACAATTTCAGGACAGATGAGAAACAGAAAACAATGCCAGAAAATATATAAAATAATTCAGTCAGACAAAATTAAGACAATGCAGAACTCTGAAAGGTTAAAATACCAAGAAATATACTTATCAATCAGCAATATATTTCCAGATTATTTGAGAATCACACTGCAGCCAGAACACCAGGAGTTTCCAACAGAGTATGCAGGAATTTACAAACAGAAACTATTTTTAAATCAGCAAGCCTTGAAGCAATCAGATAACACAAAAGCTGTTAACCAGTTTTATAAACTTCACCACAGGAATAGGGGGAAGCAGTTTCAGGACAGATGAGAAACAGAAAACAATGCAGTTACAGGACAGATGAAAAACAGAAAACAATGCCAGAAAATATATAAAATAATTGAGTCAGGCAAAATTATGACAATGCAGAACTCTGAAAGGTTAAAATGCCAAGAAATATACTTATCAATCAGCGATATATTTCCAGATTGTTTGAGAATTACACTGCAGCCAGAACACCAGGAGTTTCCAACAGTGTATGCAGGAATTTAAAGCATCAACTGACCAGCCCACTTGCCTGATTATCAAATAGTAATGAATAAATAAAGCAGTTTTACATTCAGTGAAGTTACATTTTCCACAATATATATTTTAGGGTCTATATTAAATCAGTGAACGCTTAAAAAAGCAAATGCTGATTTATCGACCCCATGTAAGTGAAAGCTTACAAACCCGAACACTTAGAACAGCGATTTTTTTCCCAGGGATAAAAATTGCTGTTCCAAAAAAGGAAAAAAAAAACAAACTTTAAAACATTACATAAAGTGGGGGACTTTGCCCCCACACCCCCCAACATGGGGGGCTGTGCCCCCTACACACCCCTACTTAAATATACCAACTCCGAGATCACACTACAGTGACAAAAATGGCAAAATAATGAAGGCAGCCAAGCAATTTCTTTCCAAGGGAAAGAATTCGCTTATATGCCATTTCGTGCTTTCAAGTTCGATCAAGACGCATTTGAAAGAATGCGTCTTCGATCATATAATAGGGAACAATATTTTATGCATTTTACATGCTGCAAGATTACAACCCCACTTTAATAAAATAATATAGTTATAATTATTTTAGCCTAACAAATCTTCTGAATGATATGAAACACCACTCAGACCTTCACATTATAGCCTAAGCATTCAGTGTTTGTTTCAGCTAATTGCAACTACTTTCATTTTCCCAATCTACCTATTTTGACCCATCACATTACTGTAAATTTAACCTGCTCATTTCTTTCATACAAGTCATCTCTGAATCTATTAGCAGTCTTCTAAAGCTTATCCCTGCCATAGGGAGATCAGTTACATTTATTGACAGTGCCTACATTTCTTAAAACTTATACTATCTCCATCACCATCCTTCTGAGTCATATTCTCGGTCTCTCACTTTCTTTTGGAAAATAACCACTCAACACCCCCCCCCCCCATCCAAAAAAAAAAAAAAAAGAAGAAGAAGAATTTTTCTCTTTCTGTTTTCACTTTTCTGCTAATTTGACTGCTACATTTTTTTTGGCAGATAACTAGTGATGGCTGAACAGATACTGAATTTTCTGCTGTGTTAAAAGGTTTTAAAGCTCTTATTTTGCATTTCAATGTTTTTTTTTCTACCTTATCATCTGTGTGGCAGTGAAAGCCTTGCCAACAACAGCAAGGCTGGCTTGTAAGCATCTCACTATGACAAGTTTTTTATAGCCATGATGCTTAAGTACCAATCTTGCTATGACAATACTGTTTTTTGGAATGTAATGAGTGCTTACAATGTATTTTCCAAAAATATTAGGTTCATAGGTTCATAGGTAGGTACTAGTCTATCTACCCCAGGGCATTTATAAGCCTAGCCAGAGTGTGTCGGCTTTTGCCGCCCCATTGATTAATTAACTGATCCTCTGTCAAGCAGAGCCAATGAAGTGATCCCAGGGGTGTATTTTCTGTTACCCATCCACTCGTCAAGGTTTCTCTTGAAGAGTGTTAGTGAGTGGCTCTGCCTGATGTAATTTGGAATTTTGTTCCAAAGCATGGGGAGTCTCTGTGACAGGAATCTATCCCTCCAGCATGTTCTATTTATTGTTGTGGTGAGGTTTAGCTCACTAGAGTGCGTGGCTCGCAGTGACTTGGATTTCTTTAGGTGGAGCATGTCCATCAATTTTGAGTTAGACATGGCTTTGTAAGTCAGGCAGAGATCACCTCTAAGTAAGCGATATGCCACTGAGTACAGCTGGAGCTTTTTCAGTCGGGCTGCATAGGACATATGTTTGAGGCCAGTAATCCTCTTGGTGATGTACTTTTGTGGTCTTTCCAGCTATTGGAAGTGTCTTGTGAGGTACATCCCAAATGGGACATTGTACTCTATGATGAGTCTAATGAGTGACGAGTAGAAGGGCACTATGACCTCTTTATTTCTAGATGCGAACCCTTTAGTAATTAGATGGGCCACATAGAAGGATTTCCTAACTACTTTGGCAATATGATTGTCAAAGGAGAGATTACTATCTACCTGGTCCCCAGATCTTTTATTACCTCTTCTGTATTAAGGGGGCTGCCAGCTATGTGGTAATTCATGGGTGTTTTGTTTTTCCCAAATGGGATGACTATGCATTTTTTGGCATTTAGCTTGAGGCCATGACTTTACCACCAGGTGTCCATCTCAGTAAGGCCCTTTAGGAGGATGTCCGTGTCAGCCAGAGAGTCAATTATGACTCCCAGTTTGCAGTCATCGGTGCACTTGGTTAGCCATAGTCCTCCTGTGTTTGCCTGTACTTCGGAGAAGTATATGCCAAACAGTAGGGGTCCCAGGACTGAGCCTTGCAGGACACCAGTTGTGACTGGTTTAGAGTCGGATCTGGAGCCTGCTATTCTTACAGTGTGAGTTCTGTCTGTAAGCCAGTTGGCAACCCATCTCGTGACGTGGGGGTTTATGTTTAGGCTGGTGAGTTTTTCTGTAATATCCGAGTGGGGAATGGTGTTGAAAGCCATGGCGAGGTCAAGGTAGGCTGTGTGAACCACCTTTCCCTCATCTATGGCCTTGGTGACTGTCTCAAAGAAGTCAACCAGGTTTAGTAGGCATGATCTGCCCTTAACAAAGCCAAACTAGGTCGGGTCAAGTGTTTGGAGGTTCCCAATGTCTTTGTTTATGAGTTCCATGATGATGCACTCCATAGCCTTGCAGATCAGGCTAGTCAGGCTTATGGGGCGATAGTTACCAGGGTCAGTTGAACAGCATGTTTAGGTGGGGGGGTTAGTTTGTTCTGTACTTCATGCAAGACACAGCCTGGGACACTATCTGGTCCCATGACGCTGTGTTTTTGGCTTTTGAAAGGGCTGTTTTCACCTGTGCATCTTTGATTTTTGGGACACTACACTTTTCCGGTATTGTTGTGGGCCCTTTTGGAGGTGAGAGGGCGGTGAAGTTTGCACTGAATCTATCTGCCAGGATGTTGGCAATATCATTAGGTTCAGTATATTTTGTGCTATTTTGCAGTAGTTCAGTGCATATCTGTGAGTTGCCACTTAGATTCTTAACATAGCTAAAGAAGGCTTTGTGGTTATCTTTTGAATCCTTGGCTATTTTTCTTTTGAAATTAGCCTTGGATGATTTCATGAGGGACCTTAGTTTCTTGCTGATACTGATCAGGGATGTCTTTCCTTCTTGGGATTTGCTTTTTTTCTGAACTAGTTTCCTCCTTCTATTGTATAGCCTGTTTATTGCAGGGATCCACCAAACTGATTTCCTTCTCTTAGAGGAGTGAGTCTTGGTTTTGCTAGGGATGGCACGATCCGTGCATCCTTGTAGGTGCTTATAGAGTGCATTTGTAAAGGTTTCTGCATCTTGGGCAGCGTTATCCTTTAGCGTGGGGGCTGTGAAACTTATCACCTCTGTCTTAAGTAAGGTGAAGTTTGCTTTAGAAAAGTTTTTTAGTGTGGCTTCCTTAGTTGGGGGTGGTGGTAGGGTGTGGGCATCCAGAGTGATTAGTTTATAGTCTGATCTAACCAGTGACAGGTTGATCTCCGGTGTGGAATACCTGTCGCCCATGTTGGTGATGACCAGGTCCAATATGTTTTCACCTCTGGTAGGGGAGTTTACCAGCTGATCCAGGGTATTTGAGTTGATGAATTCCTGGAAGCGCTGGGCCTGGGAATTTGTACTCAAGTAGTTTTCCCAGTGAATGGTAGGGGAATTGAAATCACCCAATAGCAGGGTGTTCGGTAGGACCTTCATGTTTTCCAGTGTCTCCAGAAAGGTGGAGTGGTGGTCCTGGGTCATGGAGGGTGATCTGTAGCAGGTCACAATTTGGATTTCAGATTTGCCCGATGTTAGTTGCACATGGATGATCTCAGAGGTATCATGCTGCGCCACTAACCTGGAGGTGTAGGTATCCTTGATGAATATGGATACACACCCTCCTTTTGTGTTTCGGTCCGTATTCTGTGGCCAAAACGTGTGGTATGAGTTGTAGCCCAGTAGTGCTGGGGTACTCTCTGGATCCTTGAACCAGGATTCAGTTACTGCACAGATGTTGACTTTCTCCATACTGAGGAGTGCTTCGAGCGCGTGCATTTTGAGATTTAAACTCCTGGCGTTGAGTAGCATAACCCTCAGTTTTTTGTTAATTGTGCTGTTTACAGAGGTGGGTTTGACTTTTGAGCCTTACTTAAAAAAGGCACTATGGGGGCAGCAAGAGCCTTGGCCAGTAATCGAAAGCCTAGGTGTGACGGGTGCAAGCCGTCTCTTGTGAAGCAACACGGCTTGCCGAGCATGTTGTCCCAGGCTGACAGACACTGGATCCCCTTTGAATGACATCAGAAGCTTAGCCAATTGTTGAAATTTATAATTTTTTTTTATACTGAGGTATCATTCTTGGTGAGGGCAGGATGCTACTCAGGGTCAGCGTCATACCAGCCTGGGCTGCATGATCAGAGAGCTCTTCCATGTCTCTTTTCATGTAGTCCAGGGAGGTATGTCTCAGGTCATTCACACCAACATGAACAATGACAGAGTCATATTTGTACTTGTTCTGGAGTGACCTGAGTGCTTGTGTTATGTGGCGGATTCTGGCTCCCGACAGGCAGCTAACAGTAACCTTCTGCTTGTCCAGCCTTTTGCTATAGTCTTCCAGAAAAATATCTATCTGTCTTTATATCTCTATATATTTAAATACCCATCTGTCTGTCTATCTATCTATCTATCTATCTATCTATCTATCTATCTATCTATCTGTCTATCTATCTATCTTTCTATAATTCTGTCTGCCTATCAATATAGTTATTTGTATTTTATCATTACAGTGCATATTGTGTGTATTTTCATCTGATTTTTTTTTCTTTCCTTTGTCACTAGGAGACAGCAGCATTAACCTGTGCACCATCATATCATGCAGTGGTTAATTAATATACTTAAAAATATAGTATGGTTGAAAATAAAGGATATGATATTCATTTGGTGACAGTTCATAATGGAATGGGACAAAGCATGGGACGCACAGCTTAATGATAATGCTCAGCAAAACTTCCAACTTTACAGGTGTTAGAAAAATATGTATTTGAACACATATAAAGTGTTAGTTAAAAAGCAAAAAGTATATAATGCATTTTATTCTATTAACAATATGGCAATAAGAATGATTTTACATGTAATTGCTTGAAGCTTTGGAGCTGCAGTGTATTTGAACTCTGACCCTGGCAGTAGCCAGCTCAGCAAGCTTATATTTTTCACTAATAATTATCTGCTGGGTCAGGAAATTATATGTATAAAGCATTGAGAATCTTCTTCCTTCCTCTGGGATAATTGGCCTTGTGAATGTTACCAAGATAAGACACAGCTGCTGAAGTAATGTTGCAAGAAGAACAAAGAAGTGTATTACAAGACTGAACCAACTATTGTATTCGAGCAGGCCTGAAACCTTGAAGGAGTAACATTTACAGAAAGACATTATAACTGACCAGGTGCTTTGCAAGGCTGTATTATTCCCATGGGAAAACTTTTAAAATGTATAACATCAGCTTTTTCTTATGAATAGAATATTGTAGACCATAGTGATGTAGGTGGCCTGTGACTAACCACGTCAGTAAGGTGGGCACAGCTTGAGTGTTAAACCTATATAAAATTGTGCACTTCCTGCATCATGTCAGACAAAATTCTGTACTTGTACATTTTTTGCCTCCTGGTGTACACCTGTAAACTTTTGCATCTGAGCCTCCTGTGTTGTTATCTTTGTTTTTATTTAACAGTTTGGTCCTCCTTGAACCGGAAACCCTCAGACAGCTACAGATCAGAGTGTACCGGTGGTCGAACACTGCGCAGGAGAAGCTACCAAAATGGTTCTTCTGAAACATAAAAGACCTCCGACTGAATTGTCGTTTTGAGAGGCTGGCCACTTTCTGATCTGCGGCCGAAGAGCGGTCTTGAACTGGTCGACTCAGGAGGCTCAGGTAGGAAGATATTTGCCTTTTTTCTGTTTTAGATCAGGGACTAGGTTGCAGTAAATACTATTGTCAGAAGATTTGTTATAGAGATCAGGGACAAAAGGAAATTACTGTATATTTTGTCAGGGATCAGGGAAGCAGAATAAGGTAGGCAGTTATTCTAGATAAACTGTGTAAGGAACTGAAATACCACGTGGTGAAAAGGGTTACGTAACATTTTCTTTTAGAATGGGAAATCAGTGCACTAAAGCATCGCGAGATCCGCCCCTAACTGAAGATGCAAAATATATGCAATTACAACGAGCTGATAATGTAAGGTATTATACAAAATGGGTTAATAAATACGGATTTGACGGTAAATTAAATAAAATTTCATTAGTTAAACTTTTAAAACAGCTTAAATCTGACGCAGAAGGTCAGGCAAAAAAACAACAGCGATTAGACATTCCTCAGGCACACAGGTGGATTGAGGAAGTAAACCGAAGGGACCAAAAAACTAAAAATGCTAAGACGTTATTTTTAAATAAAGAGGATAATAATACAGTAATAGCGACGACTCCTCCTCCCCCGCCCCCTCCGATGCCTTTTTCAGGATATGAAGCAGGAGGACAAGCTGGTCCACCTCCACGTTATCCTGAAGTCACAAGAACACTAAAACCATTTGTTAGAGATCCTATTGAAACTAGGTCCCGGACACGTAAAACACTTGGGGACACAGACTTGTATCAAGTAGGGAGAAACACACTAGACGAGAGTGAGGAAGAAATCTGTCCACTAATCGAGGTACCATATCCGCAGGCAGGACAGGAAGGGCAGGACCCAACTCTTCTAGTATATAGACCATGGACACCGGAAGATATTCGGAAAGCTACAGAGGGAATCCCTCATCCAAAAGTTAATTACACAAAGTTTTTACAAGATTTACAAGGTATGAGACTAAGTTACCACTTGAATGGAGAAGAAGTAGAAAATGTAGTTAGACAAATTGTGGGTCCAGACTGGCACATGATTTGTGGCACCTGGAATCCTCGTAATGCAGAGCTTAAACCACTCCCACATAGTGACGCAGAACTAGACAACAGAGTGAAAGGTCTTACAGACCGAATTTCTGAAAAATGGAAACCTAGAGCAGATTGGACTAGCATTAATCAATGCATACAACAAGAGAATGAAACTGTAGATGGGTACTATGGTAGATTATTGGAATGTTTCAATAACCATAGTGGTATGGCTATTCCTGAAAATCAGACACATGATACCTCGTATGAACAGCAACTGAAAAATGCATTTTTGAAAGGTTGCATTGCACCTATCAGTAGCTTTATTACAAAGCATATGATAGATCATCGAACAAGTAGGCTAAAAGCCTTACTTGAATATGCTAGACATGCTGAAAGACACTTTAAAAGTAAAAAGAAAAAGAAGACACAGGTCTTCACAGCTGAAGACGGAGCTGAGGTCTTTGTAGTACAGTCAGGTAAAAAGGGTAAGAAAAATGCCCAGGGAAATAGACAATCTGACAAAAGGTCAGAAGATTTTGAAGAGAGAAAAAAGAAAGGTGAGTGCTTTAAGTGCGGAAAGAAAGGACATTTAGCAAGGGATTGCAGGCTAAATAAAAAGGTGACTACAGAAAGCAAGGGTGATGAGGACTGACTATATGATAGTTATGAAAGTCAAAAATCATCAGGAAAGGCAAACAAACAAAGGACAAATGTAAATGTAGTGGAAGGAACAGAGGAAGTGCAAGCAGATGTAGAGGATGAAGAAGGTGAAATTTTAGATTTGGCATTACTGAGCTTGGAGCTCTATCTGGCAGACACAAAACCGGAAGTTACACTTCTGGTAGAAGGAAGGGAAGTTAAATTCCTGTGTGACTCAGGAGCGTCACGGACTTTGATACACCCCTCAAAGTTACCAGAATATTCCAAATCACCTGATTATATATTAGTAAAAGCAGCAAATGGACAGCTATATAGGGAGCCACTCTCTCATGATATAGCAATAACTGACCCTGTTTCGGGTATGACTCAGAAAAGTAAAATTGTAGTTTCTGCAAAATGTCCAGTAAACTTACTGGGAAGAGATCTTATGCAGATATTCGGCATAGCGGTAGTTCCCACTATGCAGGGTATGGAGGCACAAAGACAAATGGATACTTTTGTGGTGCGACTGGAAGGTGAAACTTTTTACTGGTACAGCCAGGACCTAGTTACGACTGGTCCAGGGGCAGTAACTGAGGAACTGATGAATGTAGCCATCAGTAAGTCCCCCTCCCTTGACACTGACCAACAGCATTTGTTACATTGTACTCTATACTACTGTAGCTTGCCAGGACCTGACAAAGAATATGAGCAAGAATTATTCAAAAATCCTGCTAACAGATTAGTATTACGAACCTTGTATTGGGATACTGAGGGAAACAGTGTAGTAAGCTGTTCACTACCTCAGGAATTCATGACACTGTACAAATCTAATCGACTACCACATGTTAGCTTAACAAAAAACAAGAGTATGAAATGGGCAGACTTAGGAGAAAAAGTAACAAGATGGGAAAAACAAACTGAGTTAGAATTAGCAGAACAGGGAATACAAAAACAGAAATTGAATTGGCTAACACAGACGCATCCAGCTGTACACTTGCAAACTAGTGAAGACAGCTGATTAGCATTCTTATTAGAAGAAGAAGAAAAAGCCTTGTGTGACATACCAAACATTCTTTGGTCAACAGGCAAATCAGATGTAGGACTTATTCAAACAGCAGGGCCAGTAACTATTACACCAAAATCAGCATTTAGACCACAGAAAAGACAATACCCCTTGAGGAAAGATGCAGAGCAAGGAATCAAGACTATAATAGCAGCATTACTCAAGGAAGGAGTACTGGTAGAATCTCTTGATTCACCATGTAACACCCCTCTATTTCCTGTTAAAAAAGCAAACGGGGAATGGCGGATGGTACAGGATTTACAAGCTGTAAACAATGCAATAATACCCAGAGCACCTACGGTGCCAGACCCACACACCTTGTTGAATGATTTGAAGCCACAACAAAAATATTTCACTGTGGTAGATATAAGCAATGCTTTCTTTTCAATACCTATACATCCTGATAGCCAGTATTGGTTTGCATTTACATTTCAGGGTAAAATATATACCTATACTCGGCTACCGCAGGGATATTGTGAAAGTCCAATGATATTTGCACAAGAAATGGCAAGCAACCTGGCAGGGTTTACCCCACCAGGAGGTAGTCAGATTCTACTTTATGTAGATGACATTTTGCTAGCAGCCCCCACCCAGCATCAATGCAGGGAGGATACGATAGCATTATTGAAATTTTTAGCAGCACAAGGACACAAAGTAAACAAAAGTAAGTTACAACTTTGGAGAAAACAGGTTAGATACCTAGGATATGTAATATCCAATGAAGGAAGAATATTAGACAAAGACAGAAAAACAGCAATTTTACAGGCATCTAAACCGGCAACCAAGAAGGAAATGATGTCCTTCTTGGGAACGACTAATTTTTGTCGGAGCTGGATATCAAACTATGCTTTAGAATCTGCTCCACTGGCTGATTTAATATATAAAACACCAATGGCAGCACAAGATGTATTACAATGGACACCTGAAGCAGAAACAGCTTTCTGCAGACTAAAACAATTGATAGCTTCATCATTAGTTTTAGGGCTTCCAAATTACCACAAAAGATTTTTTCAGACCGTAGATTGTAAACAGGGATACATGACGTCAGTTCTGATGCAACAGCATGGGGATAAGCAACACCCCATAGCTTACTATTCATCACAGTTAGACCGAGTGGCACGATCGTTGCCTCACTGTGTGCAAGCAGTAGTCGCAGCTGCAATGGCAGTACAGGCTTCGGCCTCAGTGGTATTATTCCACCCTCTCACATTGAGAGTGCCTCATGCATTCGCGATAATTTTACTGCAAGAAAAAATAGCATATCTATCTCCTGCTAGACATCTTTCATGTATGACCATACTGCTGAGCCAACCTCATATGGTAATTGAATGTTGTACAACGTTAAATCCATCAACGTTACTTCCAACTCCTGTGGATGGCACACCGCACAGTTGCCTGCAGAAAATTGAGCAAATAACTTTGCCCAGACAAGACCTCACTGATATGACCTTGGATGATGCAGAGGTGACATTTTACGTGGATGGCTCATGCAGAAAGGGTCCTACAGGGAAAAATCTAGTAGGATATGCAGTAGTCACAGATACAGAGATTTTAGAAGCCCAACCCTTAGAGCATAACCTGTCTGCTCAAGCAGCAGAATTGATAGCCTTAACACGGGCTTGCACTCTAGCGAAAGATAAATGTGTGAACATATATACTGACAGTCAGTATGCTTTCTCTACAGTGCATGTTTTTGCACAACAATGGAAAAATAGGGGAATGATAACATCTAATGGTAAACCAATTAATCATGCGCAACTTATTTTGAACTTGTTAGATTCCATTCAGTTACCTACTAAAGTAGCTATTTGTAAATGTTTAGCTCATACAAAACAACAGGATACAATTTCAAAAGGAAATGCAAAAGCTGATGCAGCTGCAAAGCAAGCAGCCTCAGACTCAGAAACTTTACTTTTAACTGAGGAATTACAGCCCTCTGAGATTTTAGATCTAGAAATGTTAAAAACGATGCAGACATTAACTACAAAAGCAGAGAAACAAAAATGGGAGAAAAGAGGTGCAATCCTCGAAGATGGACTGTATGTCTCCAAAGAGAAAAAAACAATATTGCCATCTAATTTATTTAGAAATGCAGCTTTGTTGAGCCATGGGCAGTGCCATGTCTCAACAGGGAGGATGGTACAGTTAGTAAATCAAATATTCCAAACATATGGATTCACAAATTATACACAAAAATTTTGTGCAGCATATCTGTAACAAACATCATGCACAAGGGGCATTCAAACCCAAGCAAGGGAGTTTTCCTATACCACCATATCCGTTCCATACTATTTGTATGGATTTCATAGAACTGAATAAATGTGAAGGGAAAAAATACTGTTTAGCAATTATAGATATGTTTTCTAAATGGGTAGAAGCTTTTCCAACTAAAAATCCGGATGCAGCAACAGTGGCAAAGGCCCTCATAAAAGAAATAATTCCTAGATTAGGCATACCAGAAAGAATCTATAGTGACAATGGGACACATTTTGTTAATCAGACGATTCACCAACTTGGGAGATTCTTTGGGATCTCCTTGAAGAATCATTGTGCTTACCACCCACAGTCTGCAGGACTGGTGGAAAGGTACAATGGAATTTTAAAAAGCAAGTTGAGGAAGTTAGTAAGCGAAACACAGAAGAACTGGATTTGCTGTTTGCCTTTGGCACTGCTGAACATGAGAACAGTTCCAAACGTAAAGGGTTTGACCCCCTTTGAAGTGATATTTGGAAAGGCATATTATGTGCCACAATGGAAAACTCTCATGCCTGCAGAGCTAGAGGCTGACAGCTCATTAGCTAGCTATATGAGGAAACTGTTAACAAATAAAACTGTTTTGCAGTTGAACTCTTTTTCAGATAAAAGACAGACCAGACCGTTGGAAGCAGTGCTGACTCCGGGGTCCTGGGTGTGGTTGAAGGTTATGAAGAGGAAGAATTGGGCGAGTCCAAAGTGGGAAGGACCGTACCAGGTACTGTTGGCGACGCCTACTGCAGTCAAAATTGCTGAAAGGTTGTCCTGGGTCCATCTGACGCACTGTAAACCGGTAAAGAATTTTCAGCTTGATAAACATTTTGTGACTGACACACAACAAAGGCAGGATGGCCAAGAGCAAAACGAGTAAAAACACAGATCAACCCCAAAGATGTTGTTTAATCATCTTGCTGACTATGCATTTATTGACTATGATTGTGATGACCTTCCTTTTGTTGTGGTTTTTCCTACATGTAACCACACAAGTGAAAGTGGAGAGACGTGATGAACTGTCTATAGACTGGCATCCAAACTTTAACACATACCTAGCTATGAAGCGTGTATATGTAGAGACTATGAACATTTCAAATTGCTGGGTTTGTACTGCTATACCAACAGCATATGGAGGACTGTTGATGTCCGCTGTCCCCTTGGGGATAAATGAGACTTGGGAGAATTTACTTTTTGATACAGGTTCTGTAAGATCACAGGACAAAATTGGATTGTAGTTGCCTATTACACAGAAGGGAATTGTATGTTTTAACAAGAATGATACACTTCAAGTGGGTTGGAGTAACTGTAATATAACCATATCTTACAAATGCTATATTAAAGCTAAAGATAAAGGCACTGTTTGTAACACAAATTATGATTCATATTTGAGTTTAATGAAAACAACATTAAGTGATGTGCAGAGAAATCCTGTTTTACATAAACAATTGTCTGTTATAGACAAGAAAATGTTTCATTCAGAATTAACCCGCATCAGTACTAAAGTAGAAAACTGTTATTTTGTTTGTGGGGAAAAGGCATACAAATGGCTACCTGAGAATTGGTCCGGCAGTTGTTTTTTGGGTTATCTGGTTCCGGCCATAAGGCATACTGCAGAATTACCTCTAGGTAAGATACGAAATGTGAGAGATGTAGCCCGTAAACCTGAAGGTCCAATCGGAAAACCTGTGAACCCAGTGGGAAAAATCGAAGCTGGTTGGAAGGACCATCATTCCGTAAAAGATAAAGAAAAATTGACTCATATGGACTTGAGTGACAGTGTTATATCCTGGTCTGGAATACTTCCAGCATATGGAGCAGTCAAATCAATCTGGGAGTTGAGAAAGCTGTCGAAACTTCTCGAAGTAATGAGTAACGCAACTTTTTCTGCTCTCGAACTAGTGACTGATGAACTGAATGCGATGAGAACTGTTGTGCTACAAAACCGAATGGCTCTTGACTTCACCCTAGCGGTGAGAGGTGGTACGTGCGCGCTTATCAAAGAAGAATGCTGTGCGTTTATACCAGACAATCGACATGAAATTAATGACCACCTAGAGGTAATACAGCAGGTATCGGCCATGACTGAACCAGGCCCAAACCCACTGATGAACTTTTTCCAGGGTCTGTTTGGTGGGTGGGGTTCCAGCCTAATGAACATTTTAATTGCTATTTGTGTTGGTCTGCTCCTATTGGGAGCATGTGTCTGTTGTGGGATCCCCTGCATGAAAAGATTGATCAAAGATTTTGTTGATATATCTGTAACTGAAACTTTGTACCAAGACATTGAATTGGAACTATTAATTTCAGACGAAACTCTTTCAGTATAAACTAAATGACTTGCCTAGTTGAAAGTCCTTAGGGAGAAGGCTAGGGACGATATAACATTGTTTATATTTCAGAATAGAATAAAAGTATTAAAAGGGAGGAAAATGTTAGAAAAATATGTATTTGAACACATATAAAGTGTTAGTTAAAAAGCAAAAAGTATATAATGCATTTTATTCTATTAACAATATGGCAATAAGAATGATTTTACATGTAATTGCTTGAAGCTTTGGAGCTGCAGTGTATTTGAACTCTGACCCTGGCAGTAGCCAGCTCAGCAAGCTTATGTTTTTCACTAATAATTATCTGCTGGGTCAGGAAATTATATGTATAAAGCATTGAAAATCTTCTTCCTTCCTCTGGGATAATTGGCCTTGTGAATGTTACCAAGATAAGACACAGCTGCTGAAGTAATGTTGCAAGAAGAAGAACAAAGAAGTGTATTACAAGACTGAACAAACTATTGTATTCGAGCAGGCCTGAAACCTTGAAGGAGTAACATTTACAGAAAGACATTATAACTGACCAGGTGCTTTGCAAGGCTGTATTATTCCCATGGGAAAACTTTTAAAATGTATAACATCAGCTTTTTCTTATGAATAGAATATTGTAGACCATAGTGATGTAGGTGCCCTGTGACTAACCACGTCAGTAAGGTGGGCACAGCTTGAGTGTTAAACCTATATAAAATTGTGTACTTCCTGCATCATGTCAGACAAAATTCTGTACTTGTACGTTTTTTGCCTCCTGGTGTACACTAGTAAACTTTTGCATCTGAGCCTCCTGTGTTGTTATCTTTGTTTTTATTTAACAACAGGCAACTGGAAAATCTCATAAAATCCTATATAAACTCTTATAACAAAAACGTCTATATCAGCTCTAAGGTGACTGTCCAAAACAATTCAAAACATTTCTGTGCAAATATATACAGTGTGCTGCTAAGTATAGGCAAAATATCCTAGTTGAACCCATCTCTAAATGAAACAACCACCAATACTGCCTATAAATTTAACATGCACTTCAAACAAACTTTTGCTTCACTAATTAAGAACAACAATACCCGTCAATCTCTTCTCATAGCTGTTGTCTCACTTAAATCAAATCCAACCACTACAGTCAAAACTGTCTTCTCATACTAAAATCCACTACGCTAGCAGTAGCTGAACTCCAGCAGAGTGCATCAGACTACCTCATATTCATCCTAGCAAATAGATCTGTCTGGAAATCTTATATCTTGCCGTTACACTTCACTGATCTGCCTAACTATAGGCTCATTGCTGTTCTACCTACCGCTGCAATCCAAAATCCTCAAGAATGTGTACAAATATAACTGCTCGAGTATCTCATAGACAATAACCTTCTCTCTTCAACAATTCTCTCTTAATTGTGGCACAAATGCCTCTTTTCTCAGTTTTTTGAATATCATAAATCACAACAGTAATTAAGTCAGACCGGTCTTATCGTTATTTTTTTGACCTTTTCAAAGCCTTCAGCACAGACTGTCATCAGAAACTACTAGAAAACATTCAGCGCTTTGGCTAGTCAAAGCCTCTGTGTCACAGCTGTCTGTCCAACAGATCCCAGTCAGTCATATGACAAAATAATTATTCTTTTCTTCTTGTTTTAGTTGGAGTGCTGCAATGATCCACACTAAGTCCATTACTGTTTAAAAAAATGATTAAATATTTTGGTGTCAGCTGTTGATCAGGCCCCCTTTATTCAAAGTTCTGATAAGGCTCTGCCTCCAGCCTACAAGAACTTCAAGAATTCACCCAGTAGACTTTCTCCACCATAACTGCGGTGGTGGTGCTGCGGTAGCGTTGTCGCCTTACAGTTAGACGTTGCCCATTCGATTCTCAGTTAGAGCGTCTTCTGTGTGGAGACATGCGTGAACGGGCCTTCCTTCGTTGAAGGTTGTGCGTTAGGCCCGGCAAGCCAGCACATAAAACTCTACTGCCAATCATTAGCGGACCGGAGTTCCGCTGTGGCAACCTCTAACCAGGAAAAGCCGAAAGACACAAACAAAGACTTTCTCCACCATAGAATCCTGGATGGACATATCTTAACTACTACTTGTCTTAGGGGAAAAAAAAGAAAAACACTAAAATATTCATGTTAACTCCATAAGTATACTGTGAAAAAAATATTCTCTGCCTGAACTAGTACTACACAGAAAACTGCTAGGTATCTTTAAAGGTGAAAACTTGAAACTTGACCTCCACATTCAATGCAGTGAAAACAATACATGAAAAATTAGACCTTCTGTATAGAGCTAAATGTCTGTCAAAAGCATGAAAAATTAAGCTCCTGTTTAGAACAAACCTTTATCTTATCAACAGGGGGAGGGAAGCCTGTTTGCTTCCTAATATCTTATATGCTTCTCTCATTTTCACAGATCTTCAGTCCACTCAAAAACAATGCTTGAGCAATGCTACAATAAAATTGGTAAGTTCACTGCTGACTTTCCATACAGAACTCAGCACTGCTTGACTCTGAGGCATTTTATCTGGATGGAACCATACCTCTGAACCTCTTACTGCAAGAAATCTGGACAAAGCCTGACAAAATGGGGGGGAGGGGGGGGCAAAAATAGGGACAGACGAAGAAAGTTGCTAGAGTAACAAGATTGGTATTAACATACATTTTCTGAAGGATTTGAAGTCTAAAACTCAAATGTACATAATTATTAATTACTTCAATCCTTAGATCACCCCAGTGATTTGAATGAAAACCACAACTTTTATGAGGAATAGACCAAAATATGAGACAAAAATCTGGACATTCTGCAAAAATCTGGACAGTTGAGAGGTATGGCTAGAACTATACAATTATCTTAAATAATGCTTATTAATTGTACCATGCAATACTATATACCAGTCAGACAAATACCCATCCTTAACAGAATCATTGGCATTCACCAAAGATCTACTCAACAAATACATATTTCTTCTCACAGTGCAGCTGATGCTCTATATTCTAACTATGTTTCCTAAATCGGGAGTAACATATGTTCATCATATTGATCACTGCTGCAGCAGCTTTAGCTATATAACCTATATCTTGCCAAGGATATAACAACCAGCTAGCTTCCAAAGCTTTGGGGAATCTTCCACACAACTAAACTGTCAGACAGCTTACGCTGAGCTGACTAAAAGACAAGTTTGGGAAAAACAAGCTTATATCTACTCCTCCTCAATTTTCTTTGGAATAGGAGTAGTTTACTGGGTCTGGCTCAGGGTTTAATTCAGGCTGTTGATCCTTCTTATAAAGTAATTTCTGTTAAAGACAGAGGAATTCCCCTTTTCCAGAAGAGATTCAAGATTCTGAATCTAAACAGGAAGATACAAGGACAGATATAGCTTTTTCCTCAGATTCTGACTGAGACTTAGAGGAGAACTCAGTTTCTAATTATTCCTGTGAGGGTTTCTTTTTCTCTGACACTATTGCTAGAATGTGTAAGTGTTTTCAGTGAGAGACGTCACAGTGAAAATACTATGAGTTGTTACACAAGGATTTTCCAGAACCTACCATCAATTCCTCTTTTTTGTTTTAGAGGATATGTGTATTAACTCGGTGGTGCAGCGGTTAGTGTTGCCGCCTCACAGCAAAAGGTCCTCCAGTTCGATCCTCAGCTGGAGTGCCTTCTGTGCGGAGTCTGCATGTCCTCCCTGTGGTCGTGTGGGTTTCCTCCGGGTGCTCCGGTTTCCTCCCACATCCAAAAGACATGCTGTAGGTGGATTGAACACACTAAATTGGCCCTAGGTGTGAGCGCGTGCATGTGTGTGCCTTCTGTGGAAGGTTGGGTGCCGGGCTGGCAACTCGACACCGTAAAACTTCACTGCCAATCATGAGCAGACGGTGATCCGCTGTGGCGACCCCTAACCGGGAAAAAGCCAGAAGAAGAAGGATATGTGTGTTAACTGATTGCAGTTTTCACAATAGTCTGCCAGCTGCCCCTAGGATAGGATAGGATGTATAAAGTGTCTAAGTCTTCTAAATTTTTATATACTGTTCCCAAACCTGACCTAGCAGCTGTAGCTTTAGTTGACCCCACTATTGCTAAGCATTTAGTTAATTCCTCTCCTACTCCTGATAAGGACAGGAAATTATTGCTAGGTACAGGAAAAAAGTGTATACGTCTGCAACTGTCTCATGCCACATAAGTGAAAGGCTGTACATAAATTGATATAGGTTATTTTTTATCTGCTTTTGGATATATTTCTACTTAAGTAGCAAGTGCTCTATTGTACACTTATACCATATATCTGTAGATTGCAGTTTGAATTTCTTTAGCAGTGTTAACTGGTGACAGTTGCTTTGTAGAATCTAGGTACTGCATTACTGGGCATTTAACTTGTACAGTGACTGCTTTATGGCATGACCTCTATGTCAAATACTTTTAGTAGCAGTCTTATGGATGGGAAGTATAGCTCACTTTGTTTAGTTCTAAGTTCTGTTGCCTTGAGACTGCCAGTTGTTTAAACTCCTTAACCTGGCTTGTAGAATTCAAGAGTTAAAATATAGAACTTCTGTGTAGCTATATTCTCATATCTCAGTTAGTTTGATTATTTCAACTACAAAATGGTACATGTTTACTACATGAACTACAGCAGACATTTTTATTGTCAGTTGTTTTTACACTAAGACATCATGGCTAACAGTTTTACCATTATTATGTGAAAGTGTTATAGCAGAAGTAAGTTACTGAACGTTTGTCTCGCATTGCTACTGCTCTACTCTGTAAAGTTAATATCATATGTATTTTATTTTATTTATTTCTGTATTTTTCATATTTTATCTCAACCAACTCCTCCCTAGCTGTTATCAGTAGTTGCCTGTATAGTACCTCTGTTGTTTTTTTTCACTAGCTTTTATATTCAACACACTCTCTTCCCTCCTGTTTTCCCTAAGTTTTAAAAGCAAAGTGTCTTCCCTCAAGACTGCGTCTGCCTTTACTGATACTGCTCCAACTCCTGGAATTATGCCTGTGCTCTATTCTATAGCCAGTTTACACTAAAAGTATGTTCTAAGCTCACACCACAAATTAATCTTACTTTGTCTACTGTACAGGATACCTGCATACCACTGACACCCCCTCATACTCACCTGTTTAGAAACCTTGCCTCTGTCTCTCTTTGCCATCTATAAGTTAGTCACCTCCCTAGTGTCAACTCTTTCTTAGTTAGCTATACTCTTTTTGTTTTTCTGTTTGTGGTTTCCTTTTAACTGTTTTTATCTTACTGCAATTACCTGTGTATACCTCTCTATAACATCTCTTCCTTCTCTGTCAACACCTCCCCACCTCTTCTACTTACCTGCTGACTCTCACTGTGTGCTCCTTACTGTTTCCCTCCTGGCCTGCTGATTTTTTCTTGTGGTGACTGCTGTTTCCTGGCCCATCCTGCTCTGTTTGCCCTTGCTACGCTCGGGCTCACTTTGCTCTCCTCCAACCCCCCCCCCATATTGTTTCCTTTATACCTAACCACCTAATCCCTTCCACACCTAACTCCACCCCTTCCTGTCTGCTAAAACATTCTAAACACCTTACCTTCCCCTACTTATCACTTCATAGTTGAGTCTGCTGCAAATCCTCCTTCTTCCAACATATCTCCTACTCCCCCTATGGGTTGTTTCACTTAAATTTTACTTCAACTCTCTAACAGGTCCAACAACTTACTTTTCCTAGTCCCTTACTCGCTCCTCACTCCATCCCAATCCTACGTCCCCACCTTAGGCCATGGTTATTGCAATCCTCTCTATTTTCCTCTTGCCTCCATTACTTCTCCTTCTCATTCTTACATCTTGTACTACTCCATTACCACCTGTCCACACAGATCTCACTAATCCCTATACTAACTGCTTCTCATCTCTTCAGTACTCTGTTATAATCTCCTCCTCTATCTTACATCTTGTACTACTCCATTACCACCTGTCCATGGAGATCCCACTGATCCCCATACTAACTGTTTCTCATCTCTGCAGTTCTCTATTACAATTTCCTCCTCTATCTTTTCCATGAACATCCCTCTGCTTAAAATCAAACTTCCTCTCCCTCACTCTCTAGCATCTAAAACCAAGACTAAGTACTTGACTTACAATCCATTTAAATTCAAACTTTACCAACTTCATGTAGCCCTGCCTATATCAGGAGACATACATCCAAATCCTGGGCCCATCCATCACCCCACCATGCATAACTCTACCTCTCCCTACTTAATAAACTCATCCTCTCCAAACAAACATATTTCCTTTTACTCTATGAATGCCCGTAGTATTCTAAACAAAGTTAGTGAAATCCATGCCTGGATAGCCTTCCACACCTCTGATGTCATCAGCCTAACAGAGACTTGGCTAAAACCCCAAACATTTGATAAAGACATTCACCCCCCCCCCCCCGGTCATAATATACTCCACATAGATCGACAGAACAAAAAAGGGGGTGGCGTACCATCCTCTACTCCAACCACCTCACCATTACAAGTATTGTGAAACCTATCCCATCATTTTCTCCTACTGAACTACTTACACCTAACCTTAAAATCAGTGACCACACCACTATCACAGTAGCAGCCATCTATATTCCTCCAGGAGACAACATTCCTCTGCTTGAAAATATTCTTTCATACTTTTCTCAACACATCCCAGTGAAACTATCCTCCTTGGGTATGTCAACATTAACTGGTTAACTTTCAGCAATCCAAACTCTAATGCTCATATTAATTTATATGGTTTTACACAGCTAATCTCCCAACCTACTCATACAAACAACTCTCACACATCTAGTACTCTTATTGACTGGGTACTTGTATCTAATCCTTCCAAATATCATAACCCTAAAACCTTACCAAACACCCTGAGCGATCACTCCCCTATAAAAGTGCTTAGGTTCACTCCCCACTTCTCAAAACCTCCTAGATTTATCACTTGTTGCAAACTCTCTTCCATCCAGAAACCTTTAATGTCCTCCTCTCTAAAGTAAACTGGAAATGCCTTACCCAGCTCCCACTAGAAGAAGCAGTCCTAGCTTTCAACTTCACCTTCCTTAGCATCTTAGGCTCACTTTCTCCCCCTAGCAAAGTCCGAATTAAGTCCACCATATCTCTGTGACTTTCAAAAGCCACTCGTAATAACTAGAGACAAATTATGGAAAAAAATGGTCCCAAACTAAGCTCCCTGCAGACTTGCAAAAATATATACAACTCAGAAATCTGACAAAAAAATACATAAACAAAGATAAAAAAGACTTCTATAGCAAACATCCCACAGCCCTAAAATCTAATCCTAAAAAATTCTGGAACTCTATTAACCAAATATTACATCCCGGTAATCTTAGCTCCCCCAATCCATGCCCAGACAAGACATCTGAAGAAACTGCCACTACCTTCAATACCTATTTAATCGATTCAATATCTAAGCTACTGAACCCTAACCCAAACTCCTCTACTACTAACATCTCCAACTTTTCTGAACCTACTCCTAATACTATCTCCTCAAATACCTTCTCCCTCAAACCTGTACCTACTAGCTACATCAAAACTCTACTCTCTAAATTAAAACCATGGTCAGTATCAGCTGACAATATTCCTTCCAATTTTCTTTTACTAGCAGCTGACTCTCTTGCTCTCCCTGTATCTATCCTAATCAATAGCTCTATCTCTAAATCTAAAGTCCCTTCCATCTGGAAATAATGCTACACTCTACCTATACACAAAGGTAACTCCTCTGATATTTCCAACTTTAGACCCATCGCTATCCTCTCCCCTCTATCTAAAGTACTAGAAAAATGTATGTATTCATAAACAAGGTATGCAGTATCTAATGCAGGAAAATCTGCTTACACCCACTCAACATGGCTTCAGACCCAAACATAGCACCACTACAGCTCTATTATCCTTCTTCAACACTGTCTCTATAGCCATGGATGACCATAAACTTATTTCTTGTCTATTATAGGTTCATAGGTTCATAGGTTCATACTAGGCTATCTGCCCTGGGGCAATTATAAGCCTAGCCCGATTCTGTATGGCTTACGCCACTGCTTGATTTGAATATACTGTGCCCTTTTTAAGGTTTAGTTTACTGTGCCTCTGTCTAATAGTGACACAGGAGTAATCCCTGGGACAAACTTACGATCCCTCATCCACTTATCGAGATTCTTCTTGAAGAGATTCAGTGAGGTGCTCTGCCTCACATGAACTGGAATTCTATTCCAGAGTGAAGGGAGCCCCTAGGTTATGAACCTGTCCCTCCAGCAAGTTCTATTTATTTCTGTGCTGAGGTTCAAGTCCCTCGAGCGTGTGGCTCTAAGGGATTTAGATTTACTGAGGTGGAGCATGTCCATTAATTCTGGATTTGACATAGCTTTGTATGTCAGGCATAGATCGCCTCGAAGTAGGCGGTATGCAACTGAGTAGAGCTGGAGTTTTTTCAACCGAGCAGCATATGGCATCTATTTGAGACCCTTGATCCTCTTGGTGAGATACTTTTGGGGTCTTTCTAATTGCTGCAGGTGTCGGGTAAGGTACATCCCAAAAGGGGCATTGTATTCTATGATGGGCCTGATGAGGGATGAATAAAGGGGCACGATTACCTCTCTTGATCCAGATATGAAACCCTTCGTGATGAGGTGGGCTATGTAGAGGGTCTTTCTAACCACTTTGGCAATGTGGTTTTCAAAGGAGAGATTGCTATCAACTTGGGTCCCTAGGTCCCTAATAACTTTCTCTGTACTTAATAGGTTTCCACCTATGTGGTAATTTGTGGGCACATTGTTTTTGCCAAAGGGTATGATTATACATTTTTTGGCATTTAGCTTTAAACCATGGCGCTGGCACCAGTTATCTGTCTCTGTGAGACCTTTTTGAAGGATGTTTGTGTCAGCTGGAGAGTTGATTATGGCGCCCAGTTTGCAGTCATCTGCGAACTTGGTGAGCCATAGTCCTCCCACGTTTGCCTGTACCTCGGAAAAGTATATACCGAACAAGAGTGGTCCCAGGACAGAACCCTGTGGGACGCCACTTGTGACCGGTTTCGAGTCTGACATGGCTCCAGCAACTCTCACTCTGTGGGTTCTGTCTTTGAGCCAGTTTGTGATCCATCTTGTGACATAGGGGTTTATATTTAAGCTGGATAGCTTGTCTATGATGCCCGAGTGGGGTATTGTGTCAAATGCCTTTGCAAGGTCCAGATAGGCTGTGTGGACTACCTTCCCTTCATCTATGGCTTTGGTGACTGTTTCAAAGAAGTCAACCAGGTTCAAAAGGCAGGATCTGCCCTTGACAAAGCCGAACTGGGTAGGATATAGTGTCTGTAGGTCCCCAATGTCTTTGTTTATGAGCTCCATGATAATCCTCTCCATAGCCTTGCAGACTAAGCTAGTCAGGCTTATGGGGCGATAGTTTCCAGGGTCCGTAGAGGCTCCACCTTTGTGGAGTGGGACCACTGTTGCTGTACGCCATTCTGTGGGCACATATCCTGTAGTGAGGCTGAGACTGTATAGCTGTTTTATTTGAGGGATTAGTTCCTATTGTAGTTCATGTAGGATGCAACCTGGGACACCATCTGGTCTCATGGAAGCAGTGTTTTTTGCTTTGGAGAGGGCAGCCTTCGCCTGAGCATCTGAGATGTTTGGGAGGCATCCCTCTGCTGGGATAGATACTTGCTCTTTTGGGGGGGAGGGGGTGGAGAAGTTTGCACTGAACCTGTCTGCCAGGATATTGGTGATGTCTGTAGGTTCAGTGTATTTTTTGTCGTTTAGAATCAACTCAGAACAAGTCTGGGAGTTGCATCCCAGGTTTCTAACATAACTGAAAAAAGTCTTATGATTGTCTTTGGTGTCCTGTGCAATTTTTCTCTCGAAGCTGGCCTTGGAGGATTTTATGAGGGATCATAATTTTTTGCTAGTACTGATCAGAGATGCCTTCCCTATTAGGGATTTTGCTCTATCATGTAGTAACTTCCTCCTTCTGTTGTACAGTTTATTTATGGCAGGGGTCCACCAGACTGGACGCCTGCCTTTGGATGATTGGGTCTTGGTTTTGTTTGGGATAGCATGATCCATGCATTCCTGGAGATGTCCGTAGAATGCATTTATATAGGATTCTGCAGTTTGGGCTGTAGTTTCCACTGGCCCTGGGGCCTTGAAGGATTCCACTTCGGTTTTGAGAAGTGAGAAGTTCACTTTTGAGAAGTTTTTCACTGTGGTTTTCTGGGCTGGGGGTGGGGTCGGGATGTGGACATCCAGTGAAATTAATTTATGGTCTGATCTTACCAATGAGGATATACTTCTGGTGTGGAGCATAGAGTCCCCATGTTGGTAATGATCAGGTCTAGTATGTTGTCCCCTCTTGTGGAAGTGGTGACTAGTTGTTCCATAGCATTTGAGTTTATAATTTCCGGGAATCTTTGGGCTAAGGTGCTGGGGCTTGAGTAGTGCTCCCAGTCAATGTTTGAGTAGTTGAAGTCACCCAATATAATGGTGTTCGGAGAGATCTTCATGTTCTCCAATGTTTTCAGGAAAGCCGAATGGGATTCCTGACTTTGAGAGGGTGGTCTGTAGGATGCTATAAACTGAAAAGCAGTCTTGCCCACTGTTAGTTGCACATGGATGGTCTCCGATACTTCGTGCAATGCCACTAACCTGGAGGTGTGGATATCCTTGATAAATATGGAAACTCCCCCTCCTTTTGTGGTTCGGTCTGGGTTTTGGGGCCGAAAAGCATGATGCGAGGTATAGCCTGGTAGTGCTGAGGTGCTCTCTGGAGCCTTGAACCAGGTTTCTGTCACTGCACAGATATCGATGTTCTCCATACTGAGGAGAGCTTCGAGTGCGTGCATCTTGAGGTTAAGACTTCTGGCGTTTAGCAGCATTACCCTTAGTTTCTTGTTCCTTGTGCTGTCTATGGGGGTGGGTTTGACTTTTGAGCCTTGCCTAAAAAAGGCACTGTGGAGGTGGCAAGAGCCTTTGCCAATATCCGAAAGCCCAGTGGTGACAGGTGCAAGCCATCCCTAGCGAAGCAACGTGGCTTGTCGAGCATGTCATCCCAGGCTGATAGACACTGGATCCCCTTTGAATGACACCAAAATTTTAGCCAATTGTTAAAATCGATCATTTTGTCTTTTTACTGTGGCATCATTCTAGGTGAGGGTAAGATGCTGCTCAAGGTCAGGGTCATACCAACCTAAGCTACATGATCAGAGAGCTCCTCTATGTCTCTTTTCATGTAGTCCAGGGAGGTACGTCTCAGGTCATTCACACCAGCATGTACAATGACTGAGTCATATTTGTATTTGCTTTGGAGTGACCTGAATGCTTGCGTTATGTGTCGGATCCTAGCACCCAACAGGCAGTTCACCGTGACCTTCTCTTTATTCAGCCTGGTGAGCGGGACGTCAGTGTGTCTGACAATAGAGTCACCTATAACAAAAGTATCAGGTGTGTTATTCAGCCTTAAGGGCTGTGGCTGCTTGACACACTGACTTTGTGGGTTATGTGTTGTGTGTGTTTTGTTTTGAGGTAGTGTTTGCTTGGATGTCTGATTTGGAGGTCTCTGTTGCTTAGGTAGATTTTTATTTAGAGCCTCCGAGTATGTTTTTGCGTATTTATGTGTTTGGTTCGCTGATGTGGTGGGACTATGTGATACTGGAATTGTGTTGTGTGAGGTTACCTTCTCCTCCTGACTGGTTACACCAGTTTTGAGATGAGAGAGCTCAGCCTCCAGTTTGGCTAAATAGTTGCATCTCTAACATATATTTGAACCTGTTTGGAGGAGGAGAGGGTTGTCCGTGTACATGAGACAGTTGTAACATTGCCTCAAAATTCCCAGATTCACCAGCTGGTCTGGAGAGGAAACCATTGACTGACCTTTGGACATGCTAGAGTAACAGGGAAACTGAATTTAAGACAGACCAATAGAGGACAGGGTAATCGTAGAGAGTATAAGAGTAAGTCGTGCTTATGGTTTAATAGTGCTAACTTGTAGGATTACTTAATTGGACCAGTGAAGGGCCTTAGAATAAGAATATGGTGTTTAAATTGAGAGATAGAGCAGTTCTAAGGGAAAAAGTGAAGAGCAGACTTTGTGGAGCCAGGAATAGTTTAAACCCAATTAGGGGCTGCCCGTTGTTGCACTATGCTCAAAAGCAAAACAGCAAAAGAGGGTTTTAAGAGAGGAAGATGAAGGAGTTTTGGAATTGACCCAAAATGGCCAATAAAACTACAGTTTCAAGTCAGTAACCACTCCCACAGGGGCAGGCAGGCTGCTCAATGTTTTTCACTGCCACTGATCAACAGAGAGACTTTCCTTTAGCCCAAGCAAAAAATGGCCTCACAGAAACTTACAAACAGTTCAAGAACAGCAAGCCTGTAACTGAACTTTTTTAATTCTCAGAAAAGTGGGAAAAAAAGCAAGATTTTTTTTTGTTTTGTTGTTTTTTCAGAGATAGCAGAGGTTAACGAGTATCAACAAGTTATAACAGTGCAGCTTTCGCACTGTCTCACACCCTCTTCTACTGCACAAACTGCATAAACTCAACTTCTTCTTTGATACTGTTGCATGGTTCTCCAACTACCTCACTGATAGTTCTCAGTCAGTGAGATGGCACTCTGCACTCTCCCCTCCTCTCCCTGTAAAAATGGGTGTACCTCGAGGGTCTATCCTAGAGCCTTTACTTTTTAATATCTTTACTAATCAGCTCTATACCTCCTGTCCTCAGTCATCTTTAATGCAATACGCAGATGACTCTACAGTCATCACCACAGACAGCTCTCCCTCTAAGCTCTTCTCAGCTACTCGGGCATCTTTTAACTTAGTTGAAACATGGCTATCCAACAACCAGCTCATCCTTAACCCTAAAAAATCAAAGCTGTTACTCTTCCTACCTAAAAAGTTCAACAATATTAAACCCTCCTTCTCCATACAGTCCCTTAATAGCACTCCCATTCAGGTAGAATCTAGCACTAAGCTCTTAGGTGTAACCATCGACGATCAGCTTAAATTTGACTTGCATGTTAATAACTGTATCAAAGAGACTCATTCAAAACTAGGGTTCCTTTACCGTAACAAGAAATTCCTTACCTCTGAAGTCAAGATTACTCTCTCTTACCTACCTTCTACCCAGTCTAATGTACAATTCTCAAATTCTCACAAATCTTAACAGCACTCCTGACCAAACTCGAATCTACCTACAACAAGGTAGCTAGATTGGCTGCCCATCAAACCTACAAATCCCATCACTGTCTCTCTCTAAAACACCTAAACTGGCTTGAATTACCCCACCAGCTTCTTCTCTCTCAACTCCAGATCATCTATTCTATCCTATACCAGCCTTCCTACTGCCCAGCACTATCCCCTCTCATCTCCAATTATTCTCCCTCCAGACCTCTCCAAAGCTCTAACCAAGACCTACTACAAATCTACAAACCCAAGTCTAAATTTGGATGCAACATGTACAGCCATCACCCCACTATTGTCTGGAATAGGCTGCCACTAGAAATCAGGACCCTTACACATACTAAACAACTTAAGACAGCCACCAAAAAGCACTTTAAAAGTCACTGGTCCTGCCACTGCACTCTCCCTCCTTAAACATCCCGTACTTCTCATACCTTAATCTAATTTCTGCCCTTAACTCACTTTTCTCACTAGCTGCCTCTAATCTTCCCTGACTACTCTTTCTACTGTCTTCTAAAATTTATTAAGCAAATCTCCTCAGAGAAACATTCTATTGTAATTGTCTTGCCTTCATGCAACTACATTATGATAAAACTGGGTTTTTGTAACCACTTACCCCAAAAACTATATTCATCTTAATGACATTTCTTTTTATACATCTTGAAATAGTTTTGCTATACTCCTGATTATTGACACTGTATAACATTGTATTGATAATTAATGCCGTGTAATAATCCTTTAACATTGCTGTTTAATACTAATTTATAATGAAAATTGTATAATATGTTGGAACTTTTCTCCCTGGGTCTCCGCTGAAAAAGGGCTCTTCAGCTCAGTCGGACAATCCTGGTCAACAAATGTAAAATAAATAAATAAATAAATAAAACTTTGATTTTTAGAATTTTGACTTGTCAGTCTCATATGTTAAAGTTTGTTTGGATAAAATTGTGAAAGTATGAAGAATGTAGTATCTGCAAATTCTTCTTGTTAGGAAAAATCTGCTTTGAATAACTTAGCTTTTTCTATTGCACAGATCACTACTCATTATTTACAGCTTTTGTATGATTCTGTTGATGCTTCTTCTAGAGCTATGGTCACTGGTACTGTTCTGAGGGGGTTTGCATAGCTTCATTCTCAGAACATGCCAGTTGATGTTAAAAATGAGATTTTAAATTCTTCCTTTGGATAGAGATTTAGTGTTTGGCCCTTCCGCTAATGAGGTGATCAAAAAGTGTGATGAAAGTAGAAAGCTGATCGAGGGAATCTGTAAGTCGTTTCAGCCCTCCTTTTCCCAATTTTCCAAGGGACTTTTATCTCCTCATGCAATTTTGGCAAAAAAAAAAAAAAAAAAACAGAATAAAATGTTTCAGAAAAAATACAGGTAAGTAGACAGTTAAGAAGAAATGGCAAGGGGGTTCCAAAAAGAAGTCTAGAACTTCCCAAAACCAATGATAGTTCAACAAGTCTGAATGACTATTTAAGAGCCCTTGTAAACTTCTCCCACCCTGGCCCCTTTTTTCTTCTGAAAAGTATGAATCTGATTTTTTTTTCTTTGGCAACAGATAGTTTCAGACAAACGGGTTCTAAAAATCATTCGTCAAGGTTACAGATGGCAGGGGGAGGAAATTCCTCCTTTCCAGGGGGTCATACTTCATCTTCCAGATCTTCCAGATCAGATTAATGCCCAGCTTAGTAAGTTTATCTATGATTCCAGAGTGGGGGATGGTGTCAAAGGCCTTAGCGAGGTCCAGATAGGCTGTGTGGACTGCCTTACCCTCGTCCACAGCTCTGGAGACTGATTCAAAGAAGTCTATAAGGTTCAGGAAACAAGATCGGCCCTTCACATATTCCCTCACAGTGACTGAAGCCTGAGTGGAAAACCTTAAAAATAGATATAGATAAAGATGTATTATTTCCTGTAGAAGAAAAGTTCTTTGAACTGAGATGTCTAGTTGACATCCCTATTCATCCAGATTCAGACATTTCTTAAGGTTTTGTGTGTTTGGATCACATTTTCATTTCTCTACCTTGCCCTTTGGACTATCCACTGCACCAAGAATGTTCACAAAATGTCAGACTCCAGTTATATCTCATTGCAGGCTACAAGGTATCCACATTTTTCCATATTTAGATGACTTGCTTATCTTCGCAAAGTCTTTTTCAAAGTGTCAGGAATCTCTCTGTCTTGGGTGAGAGATCTCTCTCACAAGCTGGGATTTCAAAAGAACATTTAAAAGCCTTTCTTGACTCCTTCATACAGGATATTGTTTCTGGGATGTCAACTAGACATCTCAGTTCAAAGAACTTTTCTTCTACAGGAAATTTTTATCTAAATCTATTTTTAAGGTTTTCCAATCAGACTTCAGTCACTGTGAGGGAATACCTCAGGATTTTGGGTCTCATGGCATGTACGATTCGTATGATACCCCCGGCAATATTCAATATGAGAAAGCTACAGTGGTATCTGAAATCTCTTTGGTCCCAGCATTAATACCATTTATCTTTTCAAATCTCAGTGCTGAGGTTTGTTAGAAGAGAAGAGTAGAGTCCTGAAACAGAATCTTGCCAGTTGATTGTTCAGAGAGGAGGCAAAGAGGTCTACTTGATAAACTCACCACAGATGGATCAAATCTTGGAAGCCCCCCCCCCCAATCTAGCTTCCATTCATGAGGGTCTGCCCTGGTCATGCTCAGCTTGTCTGCCACACAGTTTTACTCTGGCAGAATGCAGGATATCTGTAGAATAAAACTGTAATGTGAAGCTATACATCAAGCTAACATGGCTAGTCTGCAAAGGGGGTATGACCGGTTCCCCCTTGCTTATTGATGTACCACATGATTGTGGAATTATCTGTAACCACTTGAAGACATCCCATAGACCAAAGGTGGTCCA
>NC_056731.1:67714498-67746998 GCF_019279795.1 Protopterus annectens
TACCTTTAGACCATTACTTGTTGTATGATTTTGATAGAAACTATGAACCTTTTTGAAAAATATGACTCAGTGTTAGCCATTTGTAAGCTTTTGGAAATGATAATGTGAAGATTATCTTCATGATTATTACTTTACTACTGACCAGTTTCAGGAAAGCTTCATCCCTAATATTGACTAGTTTGGCGAATTTTTAAAGTAGAAGAAATATTTTGAATTTTAAGAAAAAGATCACCTTTAGTGTCATTGTAATGCCACAGCATTTTCTAGAGTGATGATCTTGCTTTTATGCAGAGACAAGAAACCCTTTAGGCCTAGAGTCAAAATGGCACATCTGCATTTATGTTTTTGGTAACTTTTATATTTGTTATATTTATTACTGTCTGGGGGATTGATAGTCACACTTTCATTTTAAATGGACTGGTCTGTAGTTGTTGCAGTCTGTCAATTTCTATAGGCTATTCTGACTTTAATTTGACAGTATCTATAACTCCACTATTTACCAAATGGAATTTTGCAGGTCAGACAAGCCGACTAGAAAGTGTAATCTGTAAGCAAATGACTCCATAGGCAAAGGGTCAAAATATAAGCTATTTATAATATATATGAAGCAGCAAACTTTGAGACTGGTCCATGCCTTAAATCAGGTCAAAATGCCAATGTTTCTGTACTGCTTTCAGAGTTTTATACAACACGTTTAGGTCATGACACTTGGATAATCAGTCTTATAAAAACATTACATGAGCTAATGTCCCTAAAGAGAAAGACAGTAATATCTCTTATGGATGAATGCCATTCTACACTTGTAAAAACTGTCTTCTTTCTATGCCATTTGAAATTATAGAATAAATATAAGTTTCTGAGAAATAAGCATTGTCTTTAGTTCCAGTGTTATAAACATATTAAATATATAATTTGAGTATTTATTGAGTTTGTTAGCCAGACCATGCTACGTGTATGTATTTATTGAAAATCAAATGGCCCCAAATTGAGCAGCCTATGTGACATTTAAACCCATTGATGGTGTGTACCAATTTAGGACCATATCTCTGAAATAATTTGAAATGTTTAGCACATTTCTGACAAACATATTCAACATGCTTATCTGCCTAATGCACTTAGTTGGTGAGTTTAGGTTTAAAGACCGATACTCAACTTTATCTTCATGTCATGGGTTTAAGTAGATATGACTTTATTTTAGGGGAAGCATAATTCAAATGACAGAACAGGTCACTATTCATACATAATGTCTATGATTTTTACTTTTGGTGTAATACCAGCAATTGACATAAATATTCTAAACCTGTACTGCACTACTCATTTCAAACAAAAGTAATATACCCACCCAATAGAAATGTGAGTATAATATAATTTGGTAGACTGCCACTAAGAAATGCCTGTAAAAATATATATTTTACACTTATGCATTAGAGACCAATTCTCAATACCCAATTACACTTTTTACTAAACCTTTTTGGAAATTATACTCTGTTTCTCAGTTATTTGCTGCTGCTAAGATTGCCATACCATTAAAATGCAGAAAAATGCTGAAATCAGCACAGAATAGTGTTATCACCAGTTCACAGAGTTTTGATTGTGGCATATTTTCAGTGGCTGAAACAAAGCTGCTGTTCTGTAGAAATAAATATTATATTTACTTCTAATGGAACACCAACTTATTACCAATATTACTGGACTTCTGTTGCATTTTTCACACAAATAGGAATAGTTTGTATAATGATTGAGGTCTTTACCCAAGAGATATAAGTTACAGGGTTTGAGTCTGACCTCTGGTTATTGGTCAGGCTTGCAATAGTCTGCAGACTGTTAACTTAATATTTGCTTATGAACCTCGTGAACCTATGAACACAAGTGATATATAAGCTTGGATGTAAAATGAGTATAATGCAACATGGCGGGCTGTGACTGCAAAATACCTATGCCATCCTGCATTCAATCCATGTGTATAAGGGGCCATATTTTAGTCCTCCATGGACAGATCTTAGCAACTCTCAAAGAATTATACATGGATACTGAAGTATACACTGCACTTAAAATGTAATTTTTACTTAAAGGCTTCAATGCAGATTAGTGTTGAATATGGCTTGGTGATATTGCCATAGCCAGTGCAAGAAGCTTTGATGATGTTATCTTTTCAGTGACAGAAAAGGTCACTATACTAGAAAATAAGTATATAGTTTTAGTTTCACTTTTAAGCAACTGTCAACTAAAAAAGAATACACACACACACACACACACACATATATATATATATATATATTTTATATATATATATATATATATATATATATATATATATATATACATATACACACACACACACACACACACACATACACACACACACACACACACACACACACACACACACACACACACACATATATATATATATATATATATATATATATATATATATATATAAAATATGTGTGTGTGTGTGTGTGTGTATATGTGTGTCTTTGTGTTTATACATGTACTGCATTCCATATCATGAAGATATATTTATCTACCCAATAAAAATGAACATAAGTCAGCTTGACAGGTTGTCAGTATGTGATTAATGTAAAAGCCTGCATCAGTACTTATGCCTTAGAGATTATATCACAATCCTTGCTTGAATATTCTGATTAAAGCCTAAAGGAAACTATAGGGACTGTAGTCCTTAGTAAAACAGGTATATAACGCATAAACCATTGCTATAGTAAATTAATCTTGAAGACAACACTGACAAAGAACAATGTATGTAAGATATATATCTGTTTTATAAAGTAGTCTGCAATACAAGGTGTGAAGCCACTGGTCCAGTTGTCAATATTAATAATATAATAACAAAAGGGCAACATGGTCACTAGTAAATTTTTGATCTCAAATTATATTGTATATAGTTAAACTGTGTGTTTAAATATTTTTGCTTAAGAAGCAATGTTAACTCTAACCTAAGATGAAGAGCAGATAAGAATAGTTGATTGTGATATTTGATTTAGATGCTTCACAGTGGTAATTTACTAAGCTGCTTCTGTGACATAGAGGGACAAAGCCCTGACTGTAACCCAGATGGCCCAGGTTTGATTTGCTGTGCAAAGAATTGCTATTGAAAATTGATCTTGAAGAGAACATATCTATATCTAGATCTCGCCAAGGCCTTCAACACCATCCCCCACTCTGGAATTATAGATAAACTCATTAAACTAGGTATAAATCCCTGTGTCACAAGATGGGTTGTCAACTAGCTTACTGACAGAACCTACACTGTGAAAGTAGCAGACTCCAAATCAGACTTCAGACCAGTGACAAGTGGAGTACCATAGGGTTCAGTCTAGGATCATCTCCTGTTTAGTATCTACTTCTCTGAAGTACAGGATAACACAGAAGGTCTTTGGCTAACTAAATTCACAGATGACTGCAAACTAGGAGCCATAATCGAAACTCCTAATGATGTGGACATTCTACAAAAGAGCCTCACTGAGACAGATGCCTGGTGTCAAAGCCATGGTCTCAAGCTCAATGCCAAAACGTGCATTGTCATCCCCTTTGGTAAAAACTCTGTACCCATGAACTACCACATAGGCGGTAGTCTACTTAACACCAAAAGTGTGATAAGAGACCTTGGGACATAGGTGGACAGTAGTCTCTCCTTTGATGATCACATCGCCACAGTGGTCAGGAAATCATTCTACATGGCACACCTTATCACAAAAGGTTTCTCATCCAGAAAAAAAGAGGTCATTGTTCCCCTCTGCTCATCACTCATTAGACAAATTATAGAGTACAATGCCTGTTTTGGTATGTACCTCACAAGACATCTACAACAACTGGAAAGGCCACAGAAATACCTCACAAAGAGGATTACTGGCCTCAAACAGATGCTTTACACAGACTGTCTCAAAAAAATCCAGCTTTACTCCTTCACATATCACCTACTCAGAGGCGATCTCTGCATAATATACAAAGCTATGCCAAACCCAGAGCTGTTGGACATGCTCCACTTAAAGAAATCCCAATCCCTCCAAGCTACACACTCTAGGGACCTAAACTTTGTCACCACAATAAACAGAACATGCTGGAGGGATAGATTCCTGTCCCAGTGACTTCCCATACTCTGGAATAAACTACCTATCTATATCAAACAAAGCTTCTCATTAGTACTCTTCAAGAAAATCTTGATGATTGGATGGGTAATAGGAAATTCACCCCGGGGATCACATCTGTGGCTCTGCTTGACAGGGGCACAGGAAAATAATTTTCTTGGGTGGTGAAAGCCAGGGTACCTTTTTGGCTAGGCTTGTATAGGCCCTAGGGCCAATAGCCTAGTACCTACCTATGAACCTATAAACATTGACAAAGAACAAAGTGCCTAAGATGTATATCTGTTTAATTGTACCAAAAGATTTATATCTGTTTAATAAAGTAGTCTGCAATACAAGGTGTAAAGTCACTGGTCCAATTGTCAAGTTTAGTAATATAGTAACAAAAAGACAATATGCTCACTAGTCCATTCTTTATCTCAAATTATACTACAAATAATTAAATTCTATGTTTAGCTATTTTTGTTTAAGGGGCAATGTTAAATCAAAATTGAGATTAAGACTAGATACAAATAGCTTATTGTGATATTTTCTGATAAGACTCAAGGCCTGCAAAAACTACAAGCACTGTTGGTGACTCCCTGCTGGTCATTTTTCCCACCCACCCTCACATTCCTTGATCTGTTTTTTAAACTTTGTGATTTAAGCTGCATACTCTTACTGTAAGTTGAGTTTTGTACATCCCTCCCTTTCTACACTGCTATTTATATACTTAATTATTTACTTTTCCTTCTGCTTATTTTGAAAAAAAGTGCAATTTGCCTCTTATTGTACTTTCTACTAATTTACTTGCTCTGAATTCATTATCTAGCTAGCTAATTGTTGGCAAGCTCTTTTCTGTGTTTTTACAGCAACAGGACAGCAGATTTTCCATCTAGTGGCAGTGGGTGGTAGTCTGGTCAGCATAGATTGGGGAAACACACTGGAGATTTCTGCATGCAGTTGTTTTATTGGTTGGGGAGCTTATTAATCAGCTTACCTTCTCAATACCTTAATAAGTTCTGCACAACTGAGTGGCTTGACTCATTTCTACAAAGCAAAGTACTTGTATTGAATAATTACACTTTTGTAAGCTGTTTAAAATACACTCGTTATATTGAATTAACTTATTGTCTTTCCTTAAATTTAAGTTTGTTTGTAGTAACATTGCACTCTGGGCACTCTTTTATATTAGGAGGACTGGGATTATTCATCTAGTGGCAGTAGGTGTTTACCTGGTATAAATTAATTGGAAAGCACACAAAAAAACTGTAAGTGTATTCATCTTATTGGTCAGAGGGCTCAGTAGTCAGTTTTCTGTATTTCTAGTGCTGGTATAAATTCAGCACATTTGCACAGAGGTGCTTGCTGTGCCAGTATGCTGCACAGATGCAAACATCTGGAAACATTACTTATTTTAATTATACTGTGAAGGTTTACTGTGCTATGTATTGTTTTATGTACTTCTTTAAATTTTAAAGTTGAATTTTCAAATTGCTGTAAGGGCTGCTGTTCTTCACTGAAATACATTGTATCTAGTGTTTCTTAGTTAGTATTAGGCATCTGTTTGAGGTTCCTTAAAACTTGGCCTCCAAACCAGTTATTTTACATTAAGAGGATCAAAGTATGCATTCTTGTGGCAGGAGAAGGCCAATTTCACCTATCTGAGCTGGAAATTTCTGGTGGAAAGCTTACTCTTTGCTTATCTGATTGTGCTTAGGTCACAGGTAGGGTAAAACTTGTATATGTCTCACATTTGCAAGAAGCTGCTCATCATGCATCGGTAGTTACTGGTGCCTTGTATACATGCAATCACCAGAAGTTGAAATTTCCCTATAAAAATCACTTCAGAACTTTACGTCAGTCCTGCATTACTCAGGGAGCCACTGATTTGCATTGATGAGCATAATTTACAAATTTAGTTAGGACTATTTAGGTCTACCTTACCTTACTATAGCTCACAGGACTATAGGTGCTCAGAGAGCATTTGGTTTGGGCACAGGACAGCATTGCTGGTTAGGTTAGCTGCAGATTACACAAAGTAAGTACCCTTCTCTCATCTGGTTACAAATACCTTCCACTCCTATCCCTTGCAAGTACACATTAGGACCTGTAGCCATGGATGGGCACTTTTCTGCTATCTCTGCATCCAGCTTGGTGAACATGAGCATCCTAAGGCACTATAACAATTACCTTATGTACACTGACAACAACTTAATTCTTGGACAGGAAAATACAATATGTGAGAGATGTAATTACACATTGACACTGGAGCCTAGACTCTCACACACAGACACAAAAAGCAGCAAACAGGTTGTCAGAGACATACACATCACTCACTGCACCCACAAAGGACCACACACATAGATCCACATATGCAGAGGTGCTCACATGTAACTTACCCAAATCACAAAGGCCTCCCAGACGCAGTCCTCAGAAACTCTACATGCACACAAACAAGACAATTCCCATCACAACACATAAATCCACATCTCATTGTGTCTCAGCTATCAAGCCCATAAGGTAAAACACACCGTAACCCAACCCAATATTCTGGTCATAGGAGACTCCATTGTGAGATACACTGACATCCTTCTTACTAGGCTGGATAAGGGAAGGTTACAGTTAGTTGCTTGTCAGGGGCCAGGATTCATAAGATTAGACAAGCACTCAGGACGCTTACCCCTAAGTACCAGTAAGATTTAGTCATAGTCCACGTGGGAGTGAATGACCAGAGATGGACCTCCTTGGACCATATGAAGAGATACATGATTGAGCTCTCAGAATATGTGTCACAAGCAGGTATGAGTCTAGCATTAAGCAGCATTCTGCCATATCCAAAGATGATGCCATAATACCAGCAAAACATGATCGACTTTAGCAATTGGCTTAGCTATTGATGTCATTCCAAAGGGGTCCAATACTTGTCAGCCTGGGAGAACATGGCTGACAGGACACACTGCTTCACCTGTCACCTCTAGGTTTTCAGATACTGACCAAAGCATAATCTACCTTTATAGTGCCTGTTTTAGGCATTGCCAAACAGACAAACCTTTCAATATAACGAAAGCTACTCAGGACAAGCTAAAAATGTTACTGCTTAGTGCTAGGAGTCTCAAAGAAACTGCACTCCCTGGAAGCTCTCCTTACCATGGAAAATGCTGAAGTCTGTGCAGTTACTGAAACATGGTTCAAAGCCTCAGAAAGCAGTGCATGGCTATAATGCTTTTCACATGTTCTGACCATCCACTGAACATGAAAGAGCAAAAGATGGAGGTATAGCTATCTACATAAAAGCTAAGTACACCTAAAGGCTGGTCAAACAATATGACATGCCTGAGCTACTCCATGTCCAACTAACCATGGGAAGAATCCATTACCTTATTCTTGCTACCTACAGGTCCCCCATTATGATCCAGGAAACCCATACATCATACCTGAAGTTACTAGAATCTCTCACCATCCAGCTAAATACCATACTCATGGGTGATTTTAACTAACCCTGCATTAATTGGGAGGCATACACAACCACTAACATGCAGGCCCAAAGATTTCTTGACTTTGTAAATTCAAATTCCCTGGAGCAGCTAGTCTGCACTCCCACTAGGGAAACAAAGATCCTAAATCTGGTGCTCATAAATATAGGAAAAGTGCTGCAACACTCCCCCGTTATGTCCTCTCTAGTAAGATCAGATCACAAAGAGGTCTCCCTTTAAAATAAAGGTAAAACTAGTCCCCCCCCCACTTAACTCCAAACACTTTAAGGAATTCTCTAAGGTAAATTACCCCTTATTAAGGGATAGCATAGCCAGTTTCTAAGCTCCCACAAATCCAGAAAACACAGAAACCTATGCAGAGACATACTCAAAAGCCCTGTATGGCCATATAAACAACTGCATAGAGACAGCACCAGACTGAAATAAACCCAGGTCAAACCACAAAAGCAAGCTACCCTGGTGGACCCCTTTTATTAATAGGTTTTATTTATTTTATTTTATTTTACATTTGTTTACCAGGAAAGTCCAACTGGAGACATGTCCTTTTTCAGCAGAGGCCCGGGGAGAAAAGCTCCACATTGAACATACAGTAATACATTTTAATAGTAATATACATTAGATAAAAGACATTAACAATCTATGTTAGACAAACTTGGGCAGCAGCTATACTTAAAGGCTAACTAATGGATTAATAAGAATAGGTAACACATGATGGGTTTTATGATGCCCGTGCACTGCCCCAGCAATCAAGGAGCCTCAATCCTCACCACTAACACCAGTGAGGGGCATCCATATAGGGAATGGATAATAAATACACACACAGTAAAGTACAATTTCCCTTAAGAGCTCACAGAGATCACAGTCAGTCTGGGGCTGGTTTCTCCCTTTCTCTCCAGGTCCCCAAAAAGACTCCCCACTGGCACAGCTATAGGCTCCAGATCTCAGCCTAGTGGGCAAGCTAAAACCTCCAGCACCGTCTCTGTCCAACCATTGCTTCGTGTCCCTGCCCAAATAGCTGACACACAAACACTTTGAGATAAGAGTTATATACAACCACACAGACACTCCTGGGGAAGGCTGGGACAGGTTCTCCAGCTGTGCCCCTTTTCTGCTCAGTCTACCCCCTAATATCAGCTACTCAAAGGCCCTTCTGAAAGGGTGTCCAATTATGACTGTGCAATATTATTATCCAAATGGTAAGTGTGACTGAACATCCAAGGCTTATTAGAGTGACTTGGTACAGCATCACTATATACATGTAATGTACTCTTAGAGCTTAAATTATCTCTACACAAAACAGCCACAGTTGAAAGGCTTAAAAATATGTAATAATAAATAATAAAAACAGAAGACAGTACTTCTTACTACACAGTGCTAGTCAAGAGTTCAGAGATAACATAGAAATACTTAAAATAAAACAGTAGAAAAGTTCTGACATCACAGAAAAACTAGTCTAATCTTCCTATTTCCTAGATATATCTAAGAGAAAACACAGTTCTAAAACCTACTTACATCTAGACACAGGCAGTGCTGAGTTGGATGTTCTCAAGACAAAATGCTCAGAGCTCTCTGATTCTCTCTCTTTAAATTGATAACACAGAGCTGCTTCACATGACATCATTCTTCATACTTCTCTGGTGTTCCCAAGCTAACAGAAACTACATTTATATTCTTTCCACCTGGTCAGAAACCAGAGCAATAAAGGACATTTATACATGCAAATTCTAGCCATTAACTTTGGTCTTAAAACAATATGAAGGATGCCTCCCTCTAGACATATCGACACCAAATTTTGACATCAAAGACAGTCATGAAATGCTTGACTTAGCTTTCTTACAGCAGAGTGCACTGTTGTTACATTTTTGCAGTTCAATATCCAGTGCAGTCTTTTCACATTTAAGAGAACAAGCCTGTGGCTTACGTTAATATTTACAAATGACAGAATTACCTACAAAATTCTATCTGGCTAGGCGGGCAGCATTCACCTATCTTCACAGGTTTTAAGCAACTCAAGCAACAAAACATTGAAAATAAGTAGCGAGACAATGTATCCTTATGCAGTTCTATGTACATAGCTGGAGAGACCAATATTACATTATGTTTCTGGGTGTAGTTTGCAAAGGAATTGAAATATCTAGTCTAATATGATATCAGCTGTACTGATGCATAGGACTGTGTAATGTTGGAGGCAAGAGGCATAGTAATAGAATTGACAGAAGGAGATTAGTTTAGTGACTAGGTCTGGCAGAGGTAGTAGTAATAGTAGTAGCATAGTCAGAGGGAAAGATCAGGGAAAGATTAGTTTGGGGTAGAGCATGGACACAGCCATTTATTGAGTAAGTGGGGTTTTAGTGTTGTTTTAAACTGGGATAGTGATGTGACCAATTTAATATTGTCCAGTAGTACATTCCAGATTTTCCTATATAATTTGAGAAAAAGGAATCTCCTGCTTGATTTTTTGTTATATTATTTTTTTATGTGGTGTTTATTGAAGAAATGTTGCCACTGAAGAATGTATCTCTTTCTTTTCTGAAGAAATGTCAAGCAGAGGTCTTTATTTTGCCTCTGAAGAAACTGTCCAAAAGTAGACCAGACAAACTCCGTTCTACTGTATCTGTTATACTTTATTGGTCTCAGAACAAATTCTTGCCAAACAGTTAATAATGTCAGAGCTGTTTCAATTCTATTATAACACAGCTAGACAGATGAAGATACTGATGCACTCTCAGTATAAGATGTCACCCCCGAATGAAACATACTGTTCAGTTGTCTTTTCAACCAATGTTATTTTTAATGACCTTGTGACTTGTTCTTCTGGTTTCTGTCTGTGTCATGAAAAAGTCCATGGTTATTTCATGCTCTTTTTTGGTTCTCGCTGTATCTGAAGACTTCACAAAAGTCTCTCCAAATCATCTTTGCATCACTTGACCTGTCTGCATATTATTTATTTATTTCTGCATCTGAAAGCCAAAAAAGTCAACTTCCTTTTTTTCTATAACAGGATGCATTTACAGTATCGCCCACAGCTATATGTTATTAATATCTAAGCCGAACATAAGTGTTCTTGCAAAGCAAGCATGTTATTTTGAAAACTGCTGTTTGGCCTTGCACATTTCCTTTCACTGTACACACAGTATATTGGGGAAAAGCATTTTAATTTACACAATATCTATCATTTATTAGTGGAGTGCAGGGTTCTGTTAGTAGCATAAGGTTGAAGTAATGTTTGTAGGGCAAGTGTTTCCTCAGGTTCATTAAAGATTTTAAGAGCCATGGTTAACTGGTAGTAGTGAAGGAGGTGAGGGAGTTCTGTGAGTGCTATACAATGGTGAGCTCTAGCAGATATGTTTTTAGTATATCTGGCAATCTTGTTGTAACACGATTCAAGCTTTTCTAACTCTGACTTTTTTAGATTTGTAAGAATGGGAGCCATGTACAGTAGAGTGGAGATTAAGTGAGACTGGGCAATGGTAGCTTTAGTATTTTTAGTGAAGTAGTGTTTCTTCCTTTGCAATGTTCCAATTTTTTGTGTACCTTTTTTACTGTTAGGGAAATGTGAATATCAAATTTTAAGTTGCTAGCAATTTCAACTCCTAAAAGTTTGGAATGTGGTGAGGGTGAGATGATGGTGTTATTTTTTGATATAATGTTGAAAATATTAGTGGGTAAGGCTGATTTTGTAGGTTAGAAAATCATAAGTTTATTTTTTGGGGGTTTAAAATTAGTCTGGAGTTTGTAAGCCAGGTCTCTACTGCTAGAAAGGATTGCTGTGTTAAATGCTTGAAGTTCCTGAATAGAGGAAGCAGCACATATCACTGTTGAATCATCTGCATATTGGATGAGAGAGGCTTCTGGGGTTGTGATGTGGAGGCTATTTGTAAATATTGAGAAAAGTAGTGGGCCTAAGACTCAGCCTTGGGGAACACCTGTAGTCACTGGTAGAAGGGGTGATAAAGTCTGTTTCCGTGAGACTGCTTGCTGGCATTCAGTAAGGCAATCCTGGAACCAGGTAGGGGAAGATTAACAGAAATTTAGTTCAGAAAGTACATTTAGAAATTTACTGTGAGAAACCATATCAAAGGCTTTGGATAGGTCAAGGAAGACAGAGGATACATAATTATTGCTGTTCCTATGATAGCTAACAGTATTGGTGAAAGACATTAGAGTGGTGGATGTACTATGAAATGATCGAAAGACATGCTGAGTATTCATTAGAAGTTTGTTAGCATGTAGGTAGTTGGTAATTTGCTTGTGGATGACCCTCTGTAGTATTTTGGATAGTGGTAATAAAATTGCAATAGGTCGGTATTTAGAGAGATCAGTTGAACAGCCACCTTTATGTAGAGGTATAACATGTGCAGTTTTCCAAATGGGAGGAACTTGTTCTGCTATGGATCTATTGATAAGGATTGATACTGGATAGGATATTCCATCTGCTGTTAGTTTCAGGAAATCGGCAGGTAAGTTGTCAGCAGCTAATGTGGTAGGTTTTAGCTTTTTAAGTAATTTTTGATAGTCTCTGTAGCTACAGGCTGCAGGGAGAATATGGATTTAGTATTGTAAGAGGCAGTGGTAGCTGTGACAGGTGAGGGGGTTTGATTGTTGGACAGTGCTAAGATAGTTTAAGTAAAATAATTATTAAATTGAGTGGTAATGTCATAAGTATTATTAGTAGTGGTGGGAGGGGGTGTACTGACTTTGCCTGGTAGAAGTATATTATTTATAGCTGTCCAGAATTTTTGTTGGTTATTGAGGTGCTTAGATTGTATTTCTGAGTAGTAATTTATTTTGTCCTGCTTAATTTGCTGTTTTGCTTTGTTTCGAAGTTCCCAGTAGGTCTGTGTGTGGTTTGGGACTTTGTTTTGGTGCAGTTTGCCCAAGCTTTGTCTCTAGATTTAAGCAGTGATTGTGTTTCTTTTGTTAACCATAGGGGTATAGTTTGATTTCACACATATATTTCTGCTAGGTGTCTGAGAATTTAATATAGACAGCAAGGTAGAGTTAAAGTGATCAATAGTTTCCTGAAGGGGCAGAAGTTTTGGGGGTGTCCAGTTACAGCGTCTGAGTATATCTGTGAGATTTTTTGGGGTTCAGTTGTTTCCTGTTCCTTATTTGTTTAAATGTAGTTTGTTTAGTTGGGTTAGCTTGTTTCCTAAGTAAATAGGTTGGATAGTGGTCACTGAAACTGTCTGGAAGACAGCCAGAGTAGGAGTAGACAGCTGGTCTATTTGTTAATATCCAGTCTAGAGAGGAGTGTTTGTTGGATGGCTTATTAATCCTAGTGGATGACTGGATGTGTTGAGTGAATCCATGCAGATTGATGCAATTTTTGGGGTTTGGGAAGTTGCAGTCTAACCAGTCAACATTGAAGTCTCCCATAAAAATTGTTACTTGAGGTAATTTTGTACTGCTCCAGTGAAGTATATTTTCTAATGTTTGGATATTATCCCCTGGTGACACATAGATACCTATTACGCATATATGTTTTTGGGGTTAAGGTTTAATTTAGCAAATACTGCCTCTGCATTGTTAAGGATTAGGGTGTTTTCATCTAAAGTCTCTATAGAGAGGTTGCTTTTAAAGAGCAGTGCCACGTCTCCTCCTCTTTTTCCAATTCTGTCTGTATATATAATATTATATCTTGGTGGAAGAATTTCATTGCTGGGGTTGGTGGGTTTTAGCCAGGTTTCAGTGAGTAGTACAATATCAGGGGAGTATAGGGAGACGTTACCATTCAGATCTTGGATTTTGTTGTTGACACTTTTTATATTAATATTTAAAAATAAAATATCAGATTTTTCCCTAGGTGGAATGATTGTAAATTGAGGAGGTTGGGATTGAATGATATTTTGTGAAGTTGAGTTGAATGTTTTATGTGTTGGACCAGGATTTGGGTGAATGTCTACACTGAGAGTTAACCTGAATGCTATGTTGACTAGAGTTTTCCAGAATATGACTGTGTTTATCTTAGTCCTGAGAAATGTTGTGTATGTTTGGGTGAGGGAGAAGGGAGAACTGTGTAAGATGTAGAATTGTGATATTGAAGGTGGAGTTACTTATAGGGATGTTTGCTGGTCTGGGTGTTAGTGGGCAGCTATTTGCAGTGGAGTGGGAAGGGAAGGGTTCATTTACACTGGAGTGGTAAGAGGTGATATTAGTTGCTAATGATATTAATTGCTAATGTTAGAAGTAGCACAGTGGTTGTTAGTAAGTACAGCTGGTTTAAGACTGTTGTAAAGGGTTGGATGTTTACAGTTTTTTTTTTTGTTTTTGGAGGTGTTTTATTACTAGGCATTTCAGTTAAGTTGACTAAGATAAGGCTGAGTTGTTTGTAGCAGTAATTTATGCGGAGGGGGTGTAGAAGATTAACTTTGACTTAGGCTGCAATAGGTGGAGAATTTTGATTCAATCTACCGCCAAGAGGGAGTGGCTAGTGAAGTATAAATCTGTGGAAAGTGGGGGTGGGTTGGAATGGGGTAGGGTAGAAGAGGGGAGCAGAGTGAGCCTGAGTGTAGGGAGGGTAGAGTTGGATGAGCCCTGATGCTGACCATGCATCGAGAGAGAAAAGCACGATCCAATAATGCGGTTTGTCTAGGTCAGCACTTTAGAGCTATTACAGTTTAAAGCAGATATTCAAACCAATTGCAAGAAAATAAGTCCAAATCTAGAAAGTGCCTGCTTGTTTAGACCAAGGGGTGAGTTTTTATTTTGGGAGCTTTGAAAAAAATGCAGCTTTTAGGATATTAATTAATTTTGCGAATGTGGCTACAGTAAGTCTCACATTCTTCGAACCAGTAGGAAGGTACAATCTTTAGATAGAATGGATTTATTGAAATATCAGTCCAAGAAAAGAATAACTAATAACATCATTAGATTGACCACTAGTTATGGGCAGAATAGTTTTCATTTTATGGATCTCATACAACAGCATTAGGATATTCTACTAGCTGTTGAGCAGTTTAGTAATCTTTTGGGGTCCAGATGTCATTGTTTCCTTCAGGAGAGGCAAAATGGAGGGCTAGTTTAACCATTATAAACACAGGACACCTTTCATGAACACTAGTCAAGGTACTTTGGATGGTGGTAAATTGGTTGGATGTTTTCCATGTGGTCATTGCTCATTTTGCAAGCATATTTGCAAAACTAAGGAATTCACTAGTAACAATACGTCTCAGATATTTCACATTACCATATTTGCCAATTGCAGTACAGATTGGGTAGTTTATTTAGCTATGTGTACATGTTCTGCATTCTATGTTGGTCAGACTTCCAGACCTATTAGATTACATATTTCTGAACACTTTAGCAACATTAGAACCAAATGTTAACTAATGCTTTGTACAAACACACTATAAAACACCCTACAGCAAAATTTAATTTTGTGGTAATAGATAAAGTGGTTGGGAACAATAATTTTAAAGCAGGTTGGCACAACATTTTGAATAAAAAAGAAAAAAAAAACGTGGATTGTCAAACTGGGGGATCTTTTTTCCCCTGGCTTGAATGAACATTTGTAAAAAAAACGTTTTTTCCAATTGTCTGTCATTTGATTGCATGGTTTGAACCTGCTGACTAATATATTTTTTCTATATAAATGTGATGATTATGGGCTTTGCTATTTTGCATTGAAAAAGGCTTATAGCTGAAACCGATCTATGGGTATTATTACCTTTGACTTAATAAGGTATAGCAAATCTACTGGATGACAAATTAAGCTCAAATTTCACCTCCCATCCCCCCAGTTCTCCCCCAAGAAATACCCTCCACCATTCCACCATCAATTATCACTAACCTATTAACCTAGATTTGGATTTATATGCTTAGCGATGGCAATTTATTAAACCAATCCGGCAAAGTAAAGAGATAAAGTCCTGACCACTGCCCAGTTGACCTGGGTTTGATTAGCTTCTTGGCAAGTGATGGAGCAGTAAGGAGTGATTCTTATGCCTGTCCTTGGTGGGATGGTGCTTGTTGATGATGATGCTCCCTAAGGGAAGGCATGGTCCAAGGAGGGGAGATGCCCTTGTATATAGTCAACAAACATGGGGGAAGGGAAAAGGGAGTGATTAGGGCATATAAAAAGAAAACAAGAACACCCTGGTTGGAAACACAGATGGCCAAGTCTTCAGGATGCCCTTAGTTTCCACAACTGGTCCCAGCAATACCAGAGTAAGTCTGGGGTAGGAGGATAGTTGGTAAACCCATCATGCACTGGGGAGCTGGGCCAGTAGGATGAGGTCTGAGGTAACAAAAAAAAATGCTGCTTTATTGAAAGTTAAATGTTAGCACTGATTGTCTGACATGAGGCTAGTTTATTAGTATTATATACAAATGTTATTATACAATGGGTGTATTAACAATCAGTTCTTAAATAACAACTGCACCTTGCATGCTGATTGTACAGTATATAAAATGAAAATGTAGGAAATAATAAATATTTGATCTATAAAAAGGATTTCCATTATGCTCTTAAGGATCTAAAGGTAGACCACTGTTAAATTTCAGGTACCCATAATGCTGTGGCCAGTAAAGGAAGATTTGGTGATGGCATACTTTCAGTGATAGAAAAAGCCATTGTTCTGCAGTAATGTTTATGATGTTTACTGCAGATGAAATATCAAATTAATGCAGATATACTTTGGATACATACTGTATTCTACACCCTGAACAGAAGTCATATACTGACTACCAACATTAACTAAGTATAATGCAACTTACCAGATGGTCACTGTGAAATTTCTGTAAAATCCTGTATTCACCAATTACATGTAAGAGGCAGCATCTCACGTTCTCTTTTGTACATTCTTATAAAAGCCTTGGGGAATTATATTTATAGACTTAATTTCTTACTGCACCTAAGTATGCTATTCCATCCTTAATGACTTAAATGAAGTTAATTGCTGAACTTTGATTGGCCACATTGCCTTAGTCAGTACAGTTAGTTTTGGTGGTAGCATCTCTCCAGTGATAGTCACTGTTCTGGAGAAATATATACAGTGTTTACAACTGATGTACTGTCAACTCAGTTCAAATGTTTTGCTTTCCCCTGCCTGAAAAACATTATGAAAATAACCCCAAATGGAAATGGAATATACCACAAGTTGCAAAGTGTCACATAGAAATGCTTGTGCATACTTATGTGCTGAATCTTCCTTTGACAGTTTTTAGTAAGCATGGCAGGGCACTATCTTCAGACCTGTGGGTACATATTACAAATAAGAGTTCTGTTCCAGACTTAAGATCTTGCAAGTTGCTCAGATTGCCTGGGCCATTTTGTCTTTGTCATTTTGCTGAAAGTAGGTCATAATGTTATGTTTCCAGAAATAGAAAATGTCACTATTAAAGAGAAATGTATAAGATTTTTACTTCAGGAGTAACTCTGACTCAATACAGAAATTTCCTTGACATGTATTCCATTCTACACTTTTAGAAGAGGTTTTGTATGCATTTCTAGCATAAATAAAATATAATGCAATTTGGAAGGATATTGATGTATTTTTTAACAGCATTCAATTTATTGATCCAAGCATGAACATGAACAAAGTATTATTAACTCTTTGACATTGTTGCTGGAAAATGTTTATAACATCTTGCATTCAGTACCTATGTGCTCTTAAGCCAAATCTCAGTCACCCTTTGATTGTTCTTAGCATAACTATCAGAGAATTATAACTGAATATTTTGGTGGATATTCCACATCTCTCTATTTATGATTTATACACAGCTCATTGTTGAAGTTAACTGTGTCATATTGCCATGGTAAGTACAGATATTATTGGTAGCAATAGTTTCCAGGGACTGTAAAGGCCGTTTTTCTAGTGAAATATTTATTTTTGATTTATGATAAAACAACAACAAAAATGCAGTGGTGAGGAAATCCTTTTATATTGTGCAACTTAAAAGTATGGGCATGGCATCTTGGTCCAAAGAGGTCATTACCCCCCTGTACTCTATCCTTATCAGACTAATCATAGAGTACAATGTTCCCTTTGGTATGTACCAGGCATGTGCGGTAACTAGAGTGACCTCAGAGGTTCCTTACAAAAAAATACAGGGCATAACAAACCTGTCTTATGCAAAGCACCTTAAAACCCTTTCCCTCTACTCAGTTTGCTATAGATTGCTGAGGGGTGTATGCTTGGCTTACAAGGCATCTGAAAACCCCACACTTATGTATCTCCTATGTATTCATAAGTCAAAGAGTACTAGAACTACAAGGTCTAGGGGACTGAATTTTGTCTGTGACTTAAGCAGAACATGCTGGAGAGACAGATTTGTATCCCAGAGACTGCCTGTCCTATGGAACAAGCTTCCAAGCCATGTGAAGCTGAATTCATCTATTACCCAGTTTAAGTGCAGCCTAGACCAGTGGATGGGGAATAGGAACATTACACCAGGCCTGGCACCCATGTACCTTATGGGCAGAGATAGCTTATAAATACCTGGCCCTCAATGCCCCATTTGGATACAGGACATCATTATTCTTTTGGAAAAACTTGGCTAGGCTTAGAAAGGACCCTCCCCCCGGGTCATCATTCTAGTAACAATCTATGAATCTATATATTCTGGACATATATTGCATGCCACACCCTGGAAAGATGTTTTATATGTACATCATACAGCAACTGCATATAATGTATTTTGGTATTCTGCACATACTAATGGTCAAGTAGACTTGATCTGGGTCCCACCAGGACATGGCTGTATCTCAAAACAGTTTGCCATTTTCTGTAAAATGCTCTGGATGTCACATTTAGGCACTCATTTATAAACTGCCATTATGCTGTGCTTTTGGGTGCAAAGCTAATCAAATAGCTACCCCAGTGAGTAAATTAATATATACAATCTTGTGATGGACTAAATCTAATGAACATTTTCAGCCTGTCAGTTTCAAGTGGCTGAAAAACTACAATATGAGCAATGTTCAACCATATTAAAATATGCTAATTGTGGAAGCCAATGCATGGCATGTGTCTTCACTGCTATTATGGCATTCCCCCAAATCCCTCCCCATTTTTCCACAGACACAATCAAAATTATCATCAGCAAAATACTCACATTCTTCAAACTTAATTACAAGGTTAGTCCCTAGTCACCTTACCAGAAAAGCAAGATCTGTACCTAAGAAGGTGCTTATTCCTAAACTCAAGTATGCCTTTTTCCTAGTTACTTTATCTAATCCATAATTCACATTCACACTGCAAAAGACCTCAGACAAGATCATTAATTGAACCAATTTATCAGATACCAGAAGGAACCATGGCATCATAAACAATACTACAAATGCATTACCTGTAATCTTTCTATGTTCCCTTATTGCTTTTCAGACTCATTTGTACTGATACATTATGCACTGCAGATTTAATACACATATCTGATTATCAGTACATAGACTACATGCTAGAATATTTAAAGGACCACAGAATCCCCTTTCATGCTATGCAACATTGAAAGAGCTTTGTCTAAACTTACCTTGAAGTTTGGGATTATCTATATAATGGTATAAAAGAGTATTCTTCATTCTCAATCTTTAGGCATTCTCTCCTTCCATTGTAATGATTTACTAATAATTCACATTGCACTAATTCTACTACTTCCTACTAACTTTCTCTAAGTAAATCTTTTTTGTTTTAGTACAAAATTTCATGTCACTGATTACAGAGATAAAACTGGCCATGATATTCCCCTAACAATTTATTGTGCTAGCTTGTCTGTATGAATTTCACAAAATGTATGTTCTGTGTTGTATATTATTAGTTGATATTACTTTCTAGAGATTAATTGTTAATTTGTCTTTCTGAGTTAATATACGACTCTAGTTTAGCTACTACTTGAAATGCCTCTGACCTGGCTTTTGGTCGAAAGGAGTCCTCAGATGAATCTACTTACCCAATTAATAAATACAAATAAAATTAATATTTCAAAAAAATGAGCGCTATCTTTAATGATAACATTGTAAGAAGGGTGTTCATCTTCAATAATCTTTAGAACTTACATTGGAGGTCTCAGGACTGCTCAGCAAGAAAACTTTTGTGGACTGCCAGACACCCTTCCCATCATGCATCTTGCACCCCTCATTGTCCGGTTCTGAAGTCAGTGCCATGTTGAAAAGAAGAAAATGCATATAAAAGGAGAAGATAGCAGCAAAAATTCCAAAAGTATAGATACAGGGAGGTTATTTTGCTAAATGCTAACTTTCTTACAGATATATCACTAAGCCAAGTACATAATGTTTACTTGTGATAAAAAAGGTCAGTCTTCAGTAACCTTTGCAACAGCTATTCATTCTGGCTGGCCAGTCTCAAGGAAGTAGTCCTTAATGACAGTAGTTCTAAAATAAGAGTTGGACCTCGGGACAATATCTCATCTTCTAGTGCCTCACAAGTGTGTTCAACAAAGACCAAGTTGCTCCTACAAAAATGTCATTTATGGTAGCATTACAAAAAAGGCCTTTGAGGTAGCCACTGACCTAGAAGAATTAGCTCTGTGAGCTTCCTTTTCTTTTTTGACATAAGAAAAATGCAGTTGTCTAAACGTTTGGAAAGTATGTGTTTGGTAACTTTCCCCAGTTTTACAGAGACAAATATCTCATTGCCCTTTCATAAAGATTTGGTTCTATTCAAATAGTAAAAGAGGTACTTGTAAATATATATGCAGTACAGCAGATATTCAATGTGATTAGAGTACTCGAGAAATATATGCATATTAAGAGACTGATGTAAGCTTGACTCCATGGAAACCTTAAGCATGAAGGATGGATTAGTCCTAAATGCTACCTTTTTCTTATGATAAACAAGATAAGGAGATTTGACAGAAAGGTCATATAACCCAGAAATGTTCTTAGTTGAATTGTCAATAAAAAGTAGATTTTCCAAGAAAAGAGACGAAGTTCAGTAGAAGCTGCATGTTCAAATGGCAAAAGATTAAGCTTATTGAGTACAAAATAAATGTCCCAAGGGGGAGCAGGGTCTCTAAAAGGAGATCAGAGCTGGAAAATAACCTTATAAAAATGGCTTCACAGATTTTCAGCAAAGCAAGAGGAGGGGAGTCCAGACCAGAATGAAAGTTGCAAATGGATAGATGAGTAATTACCCTTGACAATCTCTTCATTGAAATACCCCCACCCCATTATAAGGCAGGGGCATCTGTCAGAACTGTATCCTGAGGATTCTGGAGCTGGAATGGGTTCCCCATTCAAAAGTATGCTATATCTAGCCACTAAACCAGCTAGAAATGACAGACTTTTGACATTGAATTGGATGAAAAGGGAGTTGGAATGTTGAAACTCACTGAAACTGCAGAATCTGTTGGAAGATCCACATGTTGCTTGCATCATGAGGAGTCATAAAAACTGAAACAATCATAAGGCCCAAAGTCCTAAACTATATTTCTACTGTTATTTTTAAGCTGTGTATACTATGGATTTTGTTTTAGGGAGATAATCCTATCTGGACTTGCCTAGTGATGGTCTATGAATAAGGTCTACAATGAACAACAATGATGCACCACCCTTTTGTGCTCAAAATGACAGACATCTAAAATGAGTGCTTGGACCGAATGAAACTGTAATTTCATGAGATTGGTTATCATTGCAAGGAAGAAGAGTCTGAGCAAAGATTCCTTTCGACAAACCAGATCATTCTGAGATTGTGCAGCTAGGAGTAAGTCATCCAAGCGATGGAAGGCCTTGATTTTCTACAGCTTTAGATGTGCTGCAACTACTGATATGCACATGGTACATTGTAAACACCATAGAGCTGAGAAGGCCAAATGGGAGAGTCCTGAATTAAAAGTGACTGTCTCTGACCTGAAACACAGAAAACACATTGACTCTTAAAGCAATTTTATGTAGAGCTAGGCAGACATCGCAATCAGACTCCTTCAGACAAACATAAAAGACATACAACAACATGGCTATTCAAAAGCTTCCTTTAGAGGACTGCACTTAGGCCACTAAGACCCAAAATTGGCCTGATAGCCATTTTTCTTTGTCATCAGTAAGAGTCTGGAATAATATTCTAAGCCCCTCTGATCTTCTGAAACCTCCTGGGTGTCTCTTTTTCTGAGAAGGTTTAGCACAACCTTCCATGTCAGTAGTGTTTGATTGGGTGGGATATCCAGTAACGGCAACGATGGAGTTCTGGAGGAGAGAAATGGGACTATTTTACCCTTATTTATTCTCCAGGTTTGGGCAGGGAGGGAGAACCTCTCCTCAGATGCCTTTAGAGTAGCAGAGTTAGGAAAGCTCTCCTAGTAATTGAGGGAATCATGACCTCTGGTTTTATGACCTTGCTGAAAATGTGACTGTGGGGTGTGTTTCTTTGTCAGCACCCTAATGGAGTTTCAGTGATGCAATGGTCAGCACTGGCTCTTCTGCTTCCTAGAAAAGGCATACTGAGTCATAGAATTACAAACCCAGGGTCTCACCCTGTTCTTTAATGCTTTTCAGGTCCTGGGAGACTTCAGGTTTGAATAGGAGGGGTCCCTTAAGGCAGTGTTTGTGTTATATGCAGTCAGGTGTATGGCAGTGATTGATCCTGCTGCCCTGGTACCTTCTTAAGGCATGCTGCAAGCTACATGGACTATGATACTACTTAAACAAGATGAAGTAGTTGCCTTGCTCCTTATCTTTTCCTCCAATGAAGCATGTGGAAACTCTCCTGCCACATGCTGCCATTCACCACCTCTGTGTCCTTTGGAAGTATAACATGTCAATAAGGCAAACTGCTGCCTGTAGGACTAGAGTAGCAGATGTGAAAACATATTTGTTTTCGGCGGCACAGTGGTGCAGCGGTTAACGTTGTCACCTCACAGCAAGAGGTTCTCTGGTTCGATTCTCGGCTGGGGTGCCTTCTGTGTGGAGTTTGCATGTTCTCCCTGTGTTCACGTGGGTTTCCTCCGGGTACTCCGGTTTCCTCCCACATTCCAAAGACATGCATCTGGAGTATTTCTCCCCGGGCCTCCACTGAAAACAGGCTCTGTGGAACCTAGTCGGACATTCCCGGTCAACAAATGTTAAATAAATAAAATAAATTAAATTTGTCAACCTGTAAACCTGCCCATAGCCATGAACTATTTGTATGGGGATAGACAGTAGGGTCTCAGCAGTTGGAGCCCACCCATTGCAGTGCCATGGTAGATACAACTGCAAATGGGCTTACATACAGGATGGAAGTTTCTGTGTAAATTGTGCTTTTCATTATAGGATGGAAAATCTGATCCACCTTTGAACAGGAGTTCCTTATATTAGTATTTCTCATGCAGAATATGTGACATATTTTGTTTTAATTGACTTTATGTTCCTGTTTTCTAATCATCATCATCATCACCCTCCTAGCTAATTGCCTCATTCATTCCCCTTCACCAGGGTGAGAGTTGACCAGGAGGGGCCATAATTTAGGCATCCATCATGATGGTTCAGGATTTTCATTCTAGCCCCTTTGTTCCCATGTGCACACAGTTTCATGAGAGAAAGGGACCATGCAATGGTCTGACTGTGCTATCATCCCTCAGTTCTGCAAGGGGCATTGCCAACAAGCAGATCTGCCTTCCCTTCTTAAAGCATGGGTCTTGGTTCCCACAGATTTGACCAAGGAAATCACACTACCCATGTGCTAAATGAGCACCTTTAACCCATTCATCCCAGCCCACAGGAGATCCAAGTGGGCCATACCCCTTCATTCCTGCCCTTCCCTCCCTGCCTAGTTCCTCCAGTGCCACGGTGGTTAACTGATCCCTAGTTGTGTGAGTTGGAGTCATGACTTCATCCCTATGTGCCATAGAGCCAGCCTTTATAGATTTGGCATTCTTAAGAAAGTCAACTAATGGAAGGACCACTCAGGAGGAGTAGGGAGAATTGTCAGGCCTTTTGTAGACTGTGCTTTGGACAAGAGACAGGTTCAGAGGGCCAGACCCTACCACCTGCCTGCTGAATAATTTCAAGGAATTCTGCAAAGTTCAAATTATCTTTGGGATAAGGGCAGCTGTCCCCCTTCACATCATTCAGGACCTCCATGCCAGAAGTCTAAGAGTGGTTACATGTGCTAAGTTTTAGCCAAGCACATTTTAGTTGTTCCTCTGGAGGCTCTTAATCAGAATTCTATAAAATCCTCCTTATCAAAGAGTTATAATAGAGCACCTGAGAAGAGTGAGAGGCAGTGGTAATCAAAACAGCTTTTGGGCCTCCCATGAAGATGAGAGTAACCATGTAGATTGTGTAGACAGACCCCTGATGGGTCTGAATACATTGTAAGATGATGCCCATTGAATGGGATAGCTGAAGTCCTAATGTCAGGTTTACTAATTCTCAAAGTAAAGTATTCTGTTTATTTCATATACTTACAGAGATGCCACTCCCAACCTCCTATTATTTATAGCTACCGTATTCATTTCCCCATTCCTAAGATCATAAAATTGTAAACCAAAAACAAAAAATACTTGCATTCAGTGAAGATGTGCCTCTTCCCACCCATCACATGATTTTATATCATCTCTTGGCCTGCCTTGGCTTCCACAAAATCATGATTATTGTTGGTTCTAGGGTACAGTACCACATAATGAATCAAAGGTCATGTGCAGTCAGGCCTAGAAGCAGAACTATAATGCTGATTGGCTGCATTGTTGTGCTGGGTCTATCTTTGGCTTGTGTTTTTCTAATTATACGACAAACTGTTTAACTAATTCTCCTTAAATAGTTCATCTTGTAATTAAAAAAACACATTATTGCTCCCCCAAGCTCATGACCTTAAAAGAGTCACCACAAGATATTAACACTATTCACCTCAGCAACTTATCTAGTAGCTGTGCTATTGGAGAATGGTGTGGTTCATGATACTGGCTGCTGTCCTGCAGCCCCAGGTTGAAAACTTAAAAAGTCATGTTTCTGTGTTTTTTTAAACAATTCTTTCCAATTTCAGGTCGCAGAACTCCATGCATGCTATTGCAAATGCAAAGAGTTCAGATTTCTGTTAAAGAAAAAAAATGAAACTGGTTTATTCAGCTAGGCTGTTTTCACCCAACAGAGAAAAGATGATTGGATCTTATTACAGGCCTGATTACAAGTCCTTCTGCTGTTTCATTGGAGCAGAAACAGTGCTCAGCAGAGGCTAGCTGGGCTGCTAGGCAAAAGTAGTGAGGAGTCATTTCTTACTTAATTAGGCTGCCTCTGGTAACTAGTCCTGAAGCAACCTGAAATTAACAGAAAATAAAATTGTGGAAGGACTCACAGAGGTATGAATGCAGGGGAAAAAAATACTTTTTTTTATTAAATAAGTTTCTTTTTACACTTTTGGTCCTGGTGCCTGCTGATCATCTATCCCATCCCACCAATAAGTCCATTCATTCCAGATCACCAGGAAGAGAAAAGAGAGATAATCCAGAGACTACTGGAATTGCTATGGGGGTTGCTATGGCCTCAAGTGTGGCCAATGTGGCTCTAGGAAATTGGGAAGAGGAGGGGATGAAGTGTACCAAAGCTCTTATTTTGCATCAGTAAAATGTTATCTCCATTTCATTAACATCGTCTTTGTCATTTGGGAGGGGGAATGAAGCTACACTAAATAACTTCTACAACCATATCAGTAATTCCACTAGCATCCTGAGATTCATGACCTCTCACAGCAAGTCCTCAATTAGCTTTTTAGACATAACTATGAGGAAACTGAAAACAAATGCCTCTTCAATAACCTGTTCTTAAATCCAACCAGGGTTGATATGGTGCTGCACAGTAAAAGCATGCATCTCCAGATCACTAAGACAAATGTTATAAAATCTCAGGCGATGAGAATTACACGTCTCCAAAGAGCTTAGAGATTTCATCACAAATCTAATCAGTCTACACCAAGACTTCCTGAATAGGAGTACAACAATAAATTACTAATCCCATCCTCAATCCCATCAGAACTTTAAAGGAGGCAGAGGACCACATTTTGAGGGACCCCCATAGGAGAATCTTAGGGCTCAACAGAAATCAATACCAGGAGCCACAGGAGAACAAAAGAAAAAGAAGTAGGACACTTACTTTTACAGCAGATTATAAAACAATCAGAAAGATCATGACCAACAACTGAGTGGTGATTGCAGACAATAAAGAACTGGGAAAAAATCCTAGGACCCCATCCTTGATTTGTTTTCAAGAGAGTCAGGGACATTAGAGACTAGGCAGAGTGCAAATTCAGACTGGAGGAGGACAACAGTGGAACTTACCCCTGCGGCCTCCTTTTTGCACTTACATCAAATAAATGAGCAACAAAGACTACCTGTTTTGCCCAGTACTCAAAAGAAAGAGTAACAGCACTTCTTCTGCTGATTGCAACACTGCTTTTGTGATATACTATGCACAGTGTAATGGCTACAGTTGTTTTTTTTATACAGGGAAAACTGTGACAAGTTCAAAATCAGGGTGGCACACCACCTGTCTGACATCTGACTCCAGATCCACAAAAAACAACTAGTGAAGCACTGCCATGATTTCCCAGACCACTGAGGTTTCCACTTCCACATTCTGGACAAGCTCACTATGAGTCCACTCGAAGGTAACAAAAATGCCATCCTTGAAAAAATGGAGTTAAGCTGGCAGGTCTTGCTAGACAGCTGGACACCCATCAAAACCCTGTTCTAAACTCAAGTATTTCCATTAATACTGTGTTTGCACTCAGGAAACTAAAGCATAAATCATACAACTTAAACTCCTGTACTGTTTAACCCAGGATATGGACATAAACTGTTAATTAACTCTATGCTGTTAATATGAAAACTTCCATCATAAAATTAGATCTGTAGATCACTGCATCAACATTTTTTTGTGATCTATAGATATGTAAAAATATAAACGGTAACTGTCAGGAGTTTGAAAATGCTTTTTTACCTCGTGATGTGTACACATGTAAACAGCAACATTTAGTTATTTGAAACTGCTTTCTACTACTCATTTGGGACTTGGGCTTTGCTTTTGTTGTTAGGAGTGAGGAAAAGAGAGTCAAAATAGCCTCCTAGTTTTATTGACAGCCCACACCCATACTGATTAAAATCAGCCTCTTACATCATCTAACCCCACCCCAGGCCCCACAGCACCACTCTCTTTCAGAAGAATGGTTAACTGCCCCTCCACCTGATCCCTCCCAGTTTTCAACCTTTATCTAGATAGGCATATAGCTATCTAACACTCTTTTCCACTGACTTCATCACCACCTTGAATCTGAAGAGAGGTAGAATCTGAACAAAAGAGCCCCACTAACTGCTAAAACCAGGAAGAAGCTTGGTAGTGAAGATCCCAGACTGGAACACTATAGAACCATGCTGTGAGACCAACGGCATTCTCCATCCCACTATAGATTCCCCATAGCTACCAGGTATAGATATTCTAGCCACTTGACCTGCATTTAACAAAATTACTGAAATTTGCAGTACCATGAAAATTGTTATGGCAGGCCTCAATTCCACACTGCTGTATTCTTTACACCACAGGCACAGTTTGCCTGTGCTCAAAGAATATCTGAGATACTTATTTTTATTTAATGTTTTGTTCACCACTTGGTTGATTTTTACTCCTTGGGTACAAAAAGCCTGTAGAAAAGGTTCTGATGTCTCCAACTTTACTTACATTTTTCCTCCTACTTGTGCACATCCATAAGTTCTGTAAAATGAGCACTGTGACTTGTTTCCACTGTAAGCTATTTCTCTGCATGCATGTGTTGTTCAAAAAATGATATTCATCTAGTGTGGCTCTAAGTGACTACCTCCCCTGCTATAAAAAGGTCTGTCTTCATCAGTTAGAAGAACGGGGACTTGTCACATTAATCATGTTTATTAGCCTGTTATGAGCAGGCACTGTAAGCTTTTTTTTTTCCAAACAAGAGAAGATTAGTTTTACATAATGTATTTCAGGAAATTTGAGTCCCATAAAAATGAGCACAGCCATTCATATTACACATGATACAAGCATTGATAAGGACAAGTCAGACTGGAAAAAGTTCAGTAATAAAGGTTTCATAACTTGTTTCAAGGAATATGAGCTCCACAAAAGCAGGCACAGCCTCTCATATTGCATGTGGTACAAAACAGGCTAATAAAGTCTGTCAATAGCCTCATAAAAGCAGGCCTTTTCGATAATCAAAGTGTAACCACTCTATTAGATGGACCTGATTAAGCTCGAGTGAAAGTGTTTTTTATTTAATATAGTTCTATAACGATAGCTCATGGTGTGTTATAATGTTTTGTTTGTTAAAAGTAAAATAAATAAAAAACTTTTTATTTAAGAATGAGGCTCATTAGCATGCTGAGTTGGTAAACCTTCACAGGTCTTTCAGGACTATTCACATAAGGGACTAACCTGTAAGCATTGCTATTGGCCCCTTTTCCATCTGTCAGATTTTCCTCCAATCAGCTCCCCTGGACTCTACCACCATTATCTGTAACTGCTTTTAAATACCTTACCTATTGAAGGTAATGTATTAGAATAAGAAGACGTACCCTTCTACCTACGTAACTGAATAAACTACTTGAAACTTCAGAAAGGTGTCTTTATTCTTCCCACAGGGAGGGTATCAGAAAGAAAGAGAGAGAGACTCATAGATCTACTAGCTAAAGTGATTTTATGTGGTTAGTTCTTTGTACTCTTGTTTCTCATCACCAAGAAGAGGGACAACCAGAAGAGGCCATCATTAAGACAGACATTACACGTTGTTCAGTTATTTATTTACTTTTTTTTTGCTAAGCCCTACCCCCTTCACATGCCCACTAATAGTCTATGGGTAAGGAGTACAATGTGCAGTAGTTCTGCACCACCTCTCACTTCCACAAGAGGCTGTTATTAGCAGAAGGCAAAAAAGAGGCATCATTTGGTGGCTCCCATGCAGGGACGTCGGGAGGCATACTCACTATACGCATTTCAGTACAGTGTTTGCATGGAGGGGGTAGCACAAGGCAGGCGCTAGGAATTAGGAAAAAAAAAGCTAAAACAGCATCTTCTCCTTTAAGGAAGGTCATGTGTGCGTCGTACGCAAGCTAACGCTGATGTAAGCTTATTTTTCACTTGCGCACAATTTAAAATAGTCGTTTCGTTGAGACAGAAGGTAAGTATGTAAAATGAATGGAGGGTGTGTGTGTGTGTGTGTGTGTGTGTGTGTGTGTGTGTGTGTGTGTGTGTGTGTGTGTGTCTGTGTACGCTTATGTTATTTATTAATTTCTAGAGGTTTCGTTCATGTCTGTATGAGTGAGAAAGTGTGTGTGTGTTTATATGTTATTTATTCATTTCTAGAGGTTCTGTTCATTTCTGTATGAGTGAGAAAGTGCGTGTGTGTGTGTGTGTGTGTGTGTGTGTGTGTGTGTGTGTGTGTGTGTGTGTGTGTGTGTGTGTATGCATATAGGCTGAACTAGCCATTCTGTTTAAATGAGAGATAAAGTGCATGTGTGTTCGTTACTGTGTGAGAGAGCAGGTGTGTGTGTGTGTGTACAATTATATTATTTATTCTGGAGGTTCTATTTGTTTCTGAAAGAGTGAGAAAGTGTGTGTGTTTGTGTGTGTGTGTGTGTGTGTGTGTGTGTGTGTGTGTGTGTGTGTGTGTGTGTGTGTGTGTGTGTGCCTGTGTAATTTGAACTAGCCATTCTGTGTGAATGAGAGATAAAGTGCATATGTATGTGTGTTTAACATACCTCTTAACTGTCCAGATTTAGCCTCATAGTTTTGGTCTGTTTCTCATAAAATTTGTGGGTTTCTGGCAAATCACAGAGGACTGAAGTTAGTATATTCTTCAGAAAGTACATTCTAGTACAAATCCTGTTATTCTAACAACTTTCTTAGTTAAAAAGAGCAATATTTAAAATCTATCCCTATCATACCTCTCAACTGTCCAGATTTTCACAGAATGTCCAGATTTTTGCATCATATTTTTGTTCCATTTCTCCTACAATTGGTGCTTTTCTTGCAAATTACTGGCTAACCATTGAGGACTGAAGTGTGAAAATAATGGCAGGCATTTGAGTTTCAAATTCCACATGCTTCAGAAAATTCATGCTAATGTAAAACCTGGAATTATATCAACTTTCTAAGCCTGTAAGGGCAATATTTAAAAAGTTTTCCTATTTTTAGGCCTTTGTCCCCCCATAACTACTGGCTTTGTCCATATTTCTTGCTTGAACAGGTTAAGAGGCATGATCCATATTTCAGGCTTTGTCCAGATTTCTTGCACTAAGAGACTGAGAGATATGCGCACCTCTCAACTGTCCAGATTTTTACAGAATTCCCTGATTTTGCCCTGTTCCTCAATATTTGTGGTTTTCTGGCAAATCACTGAAAATTGAAATAAATAAATGTCATACAGCTGAGCTGGGCTTCATTTCCTTTAGAAAATGCACGCAAAGACATATTCTGTTATTCTAGTAATCTAAGTCTGTAAGAGCAATATTTAAAATCTGTCCCTGTTTTAGGCTTTGCCCAGACTTCTTATGCTAACAGGTTGAGAGGTATGACGGTATGGTGTGTAATGCTCTAGTTAAGAGGGTGGGCAGGTTAGTCACTTAAGTTGATCAGGCTTGACCCTGTAACTTGGTTACAGGAGACAAAGCCTGAATTCTCCATACAAACTACCGGACTACTGAAGGAACTGTGAGCTCCAGTGAAGACAAGAGCCTGACTACCAGACTGCCAACAGAATTGTGAGTTTGGGTTTCAGTACATTTTCAAGGAACTGAGTTTCATTTCATTTTCATGGAATTGTGAGTTTCAAGGGAAGATAAACTTACTGTTTATTGTCTGTTTTCAGTGTGCCACTAACTGTTTTGTTTATCAAATGGCCATCACTGTTTGTGTCGTAGAATTTAAAAGCAGTGTTAGTAGCATAATTGCCTTTAGTGCAGAAGGCTGTGGATTCTACTCCCACACAATTTGGATGGAGTGCTGGTATTGCAGTGCCATTTTGATTGTGGATTATTTGGTGCATTTTAAGGGGGTATAGGGTTTCTACACACCTGAGTGTGTCCTCCTTTGTATAAGATGCCTAGTAACTATGAGCTTCTTGTTGGATTGTCAGTCATTCCCTATTGCAGTATTACCAGCTTACCATTTTTTAATGTAACATAGGCAATTAATTATTCAAAGGCAGCAGGCACTGAATTTGTACATGAAACACCTGAAATGCAAAGTTGTTTGCCAGTAGCAACCTCTTCATTAGTTACGGAGCTCTTTAATGTAGCATTATCTAGACAACTTTTACTTCTGCAAAGCCAGGGAATTGTTATGGCTAGGCTTGTATAGGCCCTAGGGCTGATAGCCTAGTACCAACCTATGAACCTATGAACCTATTGTGCTTTTTGAATAATATTGGTGGATTGTAATGACAGAAGTTTTAGTGGCATTTTATGATTGAAATTTTCTGAAATGGGTAGTTTTATCATTATTGTTTCATTGCTTTCTAGAATGTTCATAAGTACAAATTTAAAACACCGTTCTAACAAATGGTGATGTATTATACAAGGAATATAATTCATAATGAGGGTGAATCAAAGAACACATACATGTGCGCATGGCCCTATAAATGTATGCAAGGAACCATGGTTTAAAAACAGTTCAAAGCTAAACTTGATCCTCCGCTGTTAGATGCATTTTCTTTTAATGTGGGTTTCATGCCATTTCAGAGAATGTGAGTTTCAAGGGCAGAGAAGTTTACTGCTCATGCTAAGTCTGTTTTTATTGTGAGCCTGTATTGTTTAGCAAATGGCTATCAGTGTTAGTGATATTTTATTTCAATATCTGTAATCATTGTAGAAGTAAATAAGAAAATGCGTTCCCTACATTTTTATTTAAAATATCTATGATAATTTTTTCCATGGCTTTACATACAAGACCAGTCAGACTTATGGTCTGTGGTTATCCAGGTCCGTAGAAGGCCAGACCTTGTGCTAAGGATGAACTGCTGCAGTCCTCCATTCACTAAGGATGAAGCCAATAAGTAGGCTAATGTTGGATGGTGATTTTAGAGTGCTTGATAGCTCATGTTTCATGCTATCCAAGAGGTATCCCAGGATATTATCAGGGCCCATTGAGATGGTATTCTTTGCCTTGGACAATGCATTGAAGACCTATTTGCTAGTGATAGTCAGAAGAGTTATGGTAGGAGGTGTCTCCTGAGAGGTATTGAGGGGAAAAGGGGGGGGTGAAACTGGAATTAAATTTATCAGCCAATCGGTTTGCTATATCCTCTGATTCTTTAAGTGGTTCCATTTACAATTTGTTCAGCACACTGTCATGTTACCTTTGAGGTTATGAACAAAGCTGATGAAGGCCTTGTGGTTATCCTTTGTCTTTGAGGATATTTCTGCCTCAAATTTGGCTTTGATGGGCTTGATAAGATTTCTGAGTTGCTTATGTAGTTTGAGGGGTTTCATACCTTTCTGGGTATTGCATTTCCTAGTTTTGGCCATGTTTTTCCTCCTTTTGTTATACAGCTTGTTGATATCGGGATTCCACGAGGGTGGCTTGTTATTTGAGTTGGTTCTCTGCTTATTCCTTGTGGGTACAGCTACCTCACTGCAGCTGCTTACATGATGGTATAGAGTGTCTGTAAACAATTTGCACTGTGGTAGCAGAGTTCACATCTTTTTGGGGGTTGGAAATTTTAGCATGGTATAAGTCATTAGTACAAGGCTTGCTTTGGAATAATTCCTAAATGTTTGAGGGTTAGATGGCATTCACTTGTGACAAGTATTTGGACAGGTACATACCAAAAGGGGCATTATAATCACTCAGTGATTGGCCTAATGAGTGCCAAGTAGTGGAGAATAATTATATGCCTGGATCTGGATGATATATCTTTAGATATAACCTGTACAATGAAAAAGGATTTCCCTACAATAGTGAGTATGTTGGGCCCTTTGAAGTCCCATCTTCATGCAAGGGAATGTCTGTTGCAGTCTTTCATTCAT
>NC_056731.1:67751998-67969498 GCF_019279795.1 Protopterus annectens
TGCACTGTACCTACACTCTTTCATTGCATCATTACTCATCTTCCTCCACTTGGCAGTTCCTCCAGTGTCCATGCTGTTAGTCAGACCTGGGTTATCTGGTGACTAGTTATGGCTTTATCAATCAGTGCCCTTGGAACTGGAGGTGTTATACTTTTTAAAACAAAGCAAATGGACAAGCAAAACTATGAAAACAAGAAAACGGAAGAATACACGGCCAGTGTAGACTTCTACAATTTTATTCAGCGCTTTCATCAGTAGTACACCCTTTGACTTCCTCAGAATAACACCATGACATGTATTACAACTTCCTTTTATATAAAAAACTTACTCACATGATCTATTCAAGTTAAAATCATTAAGTATATAATGATATAAATTTCCTGTAAACAACCCCCCTCTAACACCCAGTTCTCCTGTATTAACAACAGCATGTTTAAACAACTAAACCCATCAAACAGTTGTTTGAACACATGCAAGAAGATAATAATGTGTACAAATGTCCACAAGAAAAATAACAGCATAAAAATATGTATATATAAATGTAAAACATAAATGCTGTCTTGACCTTTGTTGTAACGTACACTCAGCTATGAATCTGAAATAAATGAAAAATATGAAAAATATTTAAAAGGGAACACAATAAAACAATATTGTAACAAAATGCCCATTGTCGACATCAAAGGTGAAAATCTGTTTTTAATTTCAAAAAACTGGAAATAGAGATCATGTCATTAAGCCCTGGTGGGTGGGTGGGTGGTATTGCATCTCAATTGCCACATTTCCCTAGACTCTAAAAACAGTTTCATTGGTCCTCCTCTCACTTTATTCTCTAAATGTTCTATTGCACTAAATTTAAACTGGTGATTAGGGAAATCATGAATATGTTTTGCTAAGGCATTGTTCATATTCCCTTTTTGAATGTCATAAAGGTGTTGATAAATATGTTTTTTGAAACTATTAATGGTCTTACCTATATAAAAATTACCACAAATATGACAAACAGCAATATACACTATACTTTTACTTTGGCAATTCGATCTATGTTTTAGAAGAAATTTTCCACAACCCTTAATATATACTACCTCATCTTCAATAATATATTGACATTGTGGGTAATGCCCACATTTTTTCATTTGGCCTCTAATGTTGGTTGAAATGTTTCTTTCTAACAGATTTTTGATACTTAAGTCCTTTTTATGCACTACCACCTGTTTTTCCCCCATCTTCCTCAAATGGTCCTTCTCAATTCCAAATAATATCCAGTTCTTACTAATAATTTCCTTGATGTCATGGAACTGGGAATTGTATGATAAAACCATAGCACTGGTAAATGACTTGCAGGTATTGTCTTCAAATGTAGTAATGTTGTTTGTCTGTCTACATCCCTCATCAGATGTTCCTAATAGAGGAACAAAATATCCCTCATGTCTCTTCCTAGTTACTTCCACAAATATTGGGTCAATGAAAGTGACCAGATAACCCCTCCTAACCAGCATACCCCTCAAAGTTTCCCTTTCTTTCATAAAAGCATTGTTGTCTTTAACCATAAGTGCCAACCATACACATTGTCCCTTCACTATGGATCTTTTTTGATGTATTGGATGGCAACTCTCAAAGTGCAGCAGGGTATTGGAGTATGTTGGTTTTCTAAAAAGAGTAGTGGTAAACGTCTGATTGAACCTGTCTTTACATATGGAATTATCCAAAAAATGTACAGCATCAACATTGGCCTCCATGGTAAATTTAAGGAAATGAGTACTTCAATTTTTTAAAAAAATTAAAAATTCATTAATTTGCTCCCAGGTACCATCCCAGAAAATGAAGATATTATCTAGGTACCACCCATAGAATCTACAAAACTGAAATAATTCTGAATGGAAGACTGTGGTAGTTTCCCACTATGTCAATGCAATCTCTGCAAAAATGGTGGCACAAGCTGCCCCCATTGCAACTCCTGTTTTTTGCCTGAACAACTGATTTTCAAAGGTTATAAAGTTGTTCTTGAGAATTATTTCCATTAATAGCCTAAACATTAAAATTCTCGAATGATCATAGGCAGTATTTTTGCAAAGAAAATCATAAAACATCTCAACACCCTCATCATGGGGGATCACCTTGAACAAGTCTTTAACATCAATAGTGGCAGAAATCAAGTGATCTAAGTACAATTCCCTCTTAATTTTATTCAAGGAATCCCATGAGTCTTTCAACAAATGCTTAAAACCTGATAGGGCCATTTTTAAATTCTAGTCAATTAATTTTGCCAACGCAAAAGTTTTAGAACCCTTGATATTAACAATAGGTCTCGGGGTGATATTTTTATGTATTTTCGATATACCAAAAATCGTTGGGATCTGAGGACACCCCTGCCTAAGAAATTAAAATGTGCTAGTTGTAATCTGGTTGTCTAATACCAAATCATTGAGGGTGATGTCAATGTGTCTATAAGCGATGTTTAACTCATTAATAGGTACCTCCTCATATGTGTCACCTAATAAAAACGTTAGCATTTTATCCACATATGCCTGTTGGTCCATAACAACAAGTCCCCCTCTTCTATCTGGTTTCATATCTACTTGTTATTAACAATTTCAGAAAGCAATCTATTTTCTTCCCTAGTCAAATTTAGTATACGGTCACCCCTCTTATTGAAATTCTGTCTAATTTCATTCATACATAATGTTTCAAACAAATGTAAAATGGGGTGTAAAGGTGGATTAAACACACCAGGTTTTTTACATCCTATCATCTGGTTCATTTGTTGGTCACTCTCAAAGTAAAATTGAAAATTCAATTTCCTAACATACAACTTGAGGTCAAAGTTCTCTCAATGTTCCCTCTTTGTGTTGGTACAAAATTTAAACCCTTCTGAAACAAATTGGCCCATTGTGTGGTCACAGTTAAAACACTTAGGTTGCAAATTTTGAAATCACAACAATCATTAGTCACAATGTTGCTTAAATCAGAAGTGTCATCATTTACCATCTCGAGCGTTTCCCCCTCCCCTCTCCTGAAATGTCCTCCCCTGGTTGGGGTAAGAGTCGATGTACTTCACATAGTTCATTCGCCACATATTGAAATTTTGTTGTCTCTGGTTTTGAATTCATTCTGATCTCCTCAGGAGTATCTCTAAAGGGGCAGCCTGACCATTATTGTCATTGTAATGATCCTCAGTGCCTAAGTTATCTTCCATATCACCCATATCATAATTCTGGTTTACCCCTTCATTAGTCCTGCAAATGTTGTTTGTCTTAGGTAATGGATATGCGTTATCCACCTCGTAATCCACTCTATCCCTATCCAGTTTTTTACCTTTTTTGTTCCTAAAATTTCAATATGGGGAAAATGAACAATGTGAATTACATCAACTCTTACCCCAACCGGGGGAGGACATTTCAGTGGAGGGGGAGAGGTTCAAGATGGTGAATGATGACACTTCTGATTTATGTAACTTTGTGACTAATGATTGTTGTGATTTTAAAATTTACAACCTAAGTGGTTTAACTGTCACCTCACAATGGGCCAGCTTGTTTCAGAAGGGTTTACATTTTGTACCAACATGTAGAGGGAACATTGAAAGAACTGTGCTTGACCTCAAGTTGTATGTTAGGAAATTGAATTTTCAATTTTACTTTGAGAGTGACCAACAAATAAACCAGATGATAGGATGCAAAAAACCCAGTATGTTTAATTCACCTTTACAGCCCATTTTACATTTGTTTGAAACATTATGTATGAATGAAATTAGACAGATTTTCAATAAGAGGGATGACCTTATACCAAATTTGACTAGGGAAGAAAATAAATTGCTTTCTGAAATTGTTAACAACAAGTCGATTAGAGTTATGAAACCCGATATAGGAGGGGTACTTGTTGTTATGGACCAATAGGCATATGTGGATAAAATGCTACTGTTTTTATTAGGTGACACATATGAGGAGGTACCTATTAATGAGATAAACATTGCTTATAGACACATTGACATCACCATCAATGATTTGGTATTAGACAACCAGATTACAACTAGTGAATTTCAATTTTGTAGGCATGGGTGTCCTCAGATCCCAATGATTTTCGGTATACCAAAAATACATAAAAATATCATCAACCCCCCCGACACCTATCATTGATGCCAAGGCTTCTAAAACGTTTACATTGACAAAATTCATTGACCATCATTTAAAAATGGCCCTATCCGGTTTTAAGCATTTGTTGAAAGACTCATGGGATTTCTTGAAGAAAATTAAGAGGGAATTGTACTTAGATCACTTGATTTTTGCGACTATTGATGTTAAAGATTTGTGCACGGTGATTCCCCATGACAAGGGTGTTGAAATTTTTTTAGGATTTTCTCTGTAAAAATAATACCTGTGATCATTCGAGAATTTTAATGTTTAGACTATTAATGGAATTCATTCTCAAGAACAACTTTATAACCTTTGAAAATCAGTTGTTCAGGCAAAAAAACAGGAGTTGCAATGGGGGCAGCTTGTGCCCTCCCCTTTTGCAAACATTGTATTACCACAGTGGGGAAACTACCACAATTTTCCATTCAGAATTATTTCAGTTTTGTAGATTCTATGGGCGGTATCTAGAAGATATCCTCATTTTCTGGGATGGTACCTGGGAACAACTTAATCAATTCTTACATGTTTTTAAATTCATGTACCCATTTCCTTAAATTTACCATGGAGACCAATGTTGATGCACATTTTTTGGATATTTCCATATGTAAAGACATGGGGCCAGATTTACGAAAGCTTGCATGGAGTACAAGAAGAGTGTAGGAGCTCATGGAGGCAATATGTCTGCCGTGCGATCCAGCAGGGGCGTGCATGAGAGCTGCTAAAGCTACTCTTGCACGAACAGCGTCATGGTATGCAAATTACCTCATTTGCTGCTGAAAGATATGCAAATGAGGTAAATTTGCAATCCAGGAAACACTAACCTGTCCGTGGAAGATTAGTGTTATCTGCAGAAATGTACTCCATTGGTAACGGAGTACCATTCTGCAAATAGCTAAACGGAGCTATGACAGCTCCAAATAAAGGATACATACAGTTGAGGAAGCATGCCAATGGCCAAATATAAGGCCATTGGCATTTATAAATGTTTAAAATTATTAAAATCTAACTTTTTTCCCCGATCTCCAATGTTTAAGCGTAGTGCAGCAGCGCGCAAACGTGCGGCACTTTAAAAAACAAGAAAATAATTAAATAATAGCCAAAAATAGCCATTTTCACTAAAAAGCTTATCCTGCCATGCAGGTGAATGGCAGGCTGAAGACAACATGGCCACGGATTACTGGTTGCTAAGGGGGGGAAGCTCAGTGTGAGAGATGTAACCATGCATTAGTAGGCAATCCTATGCAAATGAGGATAAGGATAGTGAATCACAATTTTCCACAGCATGTGATCCATGTCCCAAGAGTGTAAGTGTAGGAGTAGGTGAGTAGTAGAGTAGAATATAGGTAACATCATGAGGGGGTGGGTCAGAAAGGCTGTAAGCTAATTGGAGCACAGTGTCTTGTGTTTGCACTGAGTTGCTCAGGATTGCAAGAGGCGTGTCTACAGTTGTCATTTTTGAAAACCAGAAACCAAAGGTGCACACCGTAGAAATATCTGAAATTTCTTGCAAACGTGCACACAACCTGTGCACACATGTGCACTCGTTTGCACAGCACTGCCCTGGGCAGAAACAGATAGGGAAAAGGAAGGAAAAGAAGTAGTAGGAAGTTAACCAAGGAGAACTAGCAGAGCTGTCAGGTGAAATATATCAGAATCAGCCAATTACACAGGCAGCAGACTAGCCCAGCCTAGCCCAGCACTTTAAACTCTGCAAACAGCATTCTTCCCTGTTTTTTCCCAAGAACTCTGCAACACTGCAGTATACAAAGAGGGAAAGCTTAAAACCTTTAAAGTCAGACAAAATGTTAGGGACTGCTCTTGCTATCATAAACCAACATGTGCAAGGTGCTGAGGGTGCTGATGTTGTGAATGCTGCTGAGCAACCCACAATGAGGAGACGGAAAAGAGTGTACAGACCCAGGGTAACCTACCAGGGGCTACATGAGCTGGAGATAGTGGAGCACTATAGGGTGGACAGAGACCTCCTGCAGCAAATTGTTGAGCTGTGCTGGTCACGCCTCACACACAGAACCAACAGAGGGGAACCCATCCCAGTGGATACCAAGGTATGTGTTGGCCTAAGAATACTAGCTACAGGTACCTTCCAGAGACCAACTGGTGATATGATGGGGATTTCACAAGCATCAGCATCCAGAGTACTGCACCAGTTCCTGGATGCCATGTCAGCACATGTCGGTGAGCATGTATATTTCCCCAATTCCTGTGAGGCATTGGCCAGCAATATGCATCTTTTCCACCAAATAGCAGAATACCCTGAGGTAGTGGGTGCAATAGACTGCACGCACATACACATCAAAGTACCACCCGGTGAGTGGGGTAGGGTCTACATCAACTGCAAGGGCTTCCCCTCCATCAACTGCCACATCATGTGCGATGCCCAGGGCATAATAATGAATGTGTGTGTTGGCTGCCCCAGAAGCTATTACAATTCCCACATCTGGCATCTGATGCAGCTGTACCAGAGATTTGCCAATGGGGACATCCCTGATGGTCACCTAGTGGGGGATGCTAGATATGCACTGGAGCCATGGCTGATGACACCCATCAGAAATGCACACACACCCGAACAAGAACTCCATAATGAGGCACACTCACAAACAAGAAACATAATTGAGCATGTGTTTGGGATGCTCAAGTCATGGTTCCGGTGCCTGGACACATCTGGTGGAGCCTTGCAGTACTCATCAACTACATGTACCCAAATTGTCATGGTATGTGCCATGCTACACAATATGATCCTGCGGAAACAGTTGCAGCAGGAACAACATGGGGCAGGGCCAAACAGCCCCCCACCATTGCCAAGGCCTGCACAGGCACAGTGTGACTCGGAGGAGGAACAACCTGAGCCTCCTGAGCCTGCCCCAGTAGGCAGAAGGAGGCATGCCCAGTATGCCCTGGCCTTGACAAAGAGGCAACGCATAGCACATACACTGACTCAGTAAGAACCCTGGAAATAGCACCTCTCTCTCTGACTCGCACATACAGTAAAAGGGATGCCTAACTTGACACTACCTGTTTTCAAACATGTATAGGGAGTGTAATATGTGCATCTGCCATAGGCAGCCCTGCAGCACCACCTGAGGCATGAGTCCCTATTTTAAGCAATATAAAGCACTGTTAAGCAAATTTTACCAGCACTGAGCATATTTAAATACAATTGCGCGTAGCTGCGCACCACGCTAACCAGCGAAACATCAGGCAAAGTTGGCCAATGTTGGGCAAAGTCGAGCAAAGTTGGGCAAAGTCAGGCAAAGTTGAGCAAAGTCAGGTAAACACGCTCACACCTGCGTTACTGTTCCTTAACCAGTCAGGTCCGTCTAGCAGGAAAATAAAAAGCAGTGACAGGGCTCGAACTCAGGATACTGTGCACTATAGTCACAGTACTGAACCACTAAGCCATGACAGCATTTCACTGGCACAGACACAACTTAAGTCACTCACACATACCAGTTGTGGGGGGGTCACATACCTAACAGTCACAGCCAGCAGGACAGTTGTAGACAAATGCAAACACAAACAAATGTTGTATCATGCCCTCTGAAGAGGCATATGAGTAACCTCCCCCCAATCCTATGCAGACAGATAACAGCAGGCCAGGCAGTGTGATGTGGATTGGGTAGGCTATGAAGTCACAAACTAATATGCATGTAATTGGAAGCTAAGGTCTGTAGTACAGTGGTATGCCTCAAGCCAGTACGATAGGCAACAGTACAGACTGAAATGGAGTACCTGACATAGCAGCACAGGCCTAGCAAATGTTTATAAGTGTCAGGTGTACCCCTCATCCTATGTACACCCACAGTAACAATCAGGTGTGCCCCCCGGGTAGAAATGTACAAATAATAGCTGTCCCCCCATATGTAGAAATGTTGATAAGTCTCTGCAAATTAACTCATGGAAGCCCTGTAGGCACAGTGTGCTTCCTGTCTATGTACAACACAAAGGTGAGCCCTGAAATAAAAGCCAACTTGATTTTTCACACACATATAGTATATATGCCCATAGTGGGCATGCTCACACACTTAAACAAATTTAGCAAATTTCAGTCAGCAACATACTGAAAGGTCATAGTGGGTATGCTCACACACACACTTAAATAAACGAAGCAAATGTCAGTCAACAATATACTAAAAGGTCATACTGGGCATGCTCACACACTTAGGCCATGTCTGAGTACAGCAGTGGGCCACACATATCTGGCAGTTGCAGTTCTTACTCCAGACACTTGTCACTATTCACCAATCCTGCCTTGTGCACACAGTGATATGAAAACAGACTTATATAATATATTGGACCCCTGTCATAATCAAACTATGTACTACAAGTACTTAAGTTTGTTCAAAGAAAGTGAAAATCCAAAGAAGATCAATAAATCTCCGATCAGTATCATCAAGAAACAATGAGCACTCCTAACATTATACAAGTCAATGTCTGGCAAGAATATTGCCAAAGAGTCCATAGAGAACCATGAAGCTTTCTTTCACTATGTCATAAATATCAATGTAAACTCATATATGTTCTGAGTCAGTGCAAAGTGTAAATGAATACATGTACATGACTGACATTGCAAACATCTTGTCAGACAGGTTCATACACATTTACCCTCCTCTCACTGACAAAAGGGCCCATTACCATACCTAGAGATTGTGAAAACCCAGAAATCACATATACAATGGTTAAACGGCTCTATCCAAACCTAAAACCATGTCTATGGGATGACATGGTTTCCCTGGCTGTGTCATATGTGAACTCCAAAACAAACAGACCCTGCACCTGAACAGTCTGTTGAGACTCTCCTGCTGTACAGGATATGAAACTGTTGAATGGGTTACAGCAACATTTGGCACACTCCACAAGTGTTGGTGCACAACAGACCATGGAAACTATTGTTTTTTAGCCTAATAAGCCTGTTCTGCAAGGCCATGGAGTCCATCATTATGGAACTCATAAACAGAGCTATTGGGAGCCTACAAACACCCAACCCTACCCATTTTGGTTTGGTCAGGGGCAGATCATGATTCCTAAACCTACTAGACAGTTTTCAAGGCAGTCACCCAGGACATACATCACTGAAATGAGTTCCACATGGCCTATATAGACCTAGAAAAGCTCTTTTCCAACATCCCACACACATATCGTATCCACAAAATCAACAACCTGTGCATAAACACGTATGTCATCTGATGGATTGCCAACTGGGGCACAGATAGATCCCACAAGGTAAGAATTGTGGTCTCCTGTTCAAGCTGGTAACAACTGCTGTCCCCCATGGCTCAGTCCTCAGATCCCTCCTGTCTGGTGTATACTTTTCAGAAATGCAGTCAAACACATGAGGGCTATGTTTAGCAAAGTTTGTTGATGACTGCAAAAAGGTTGTCATAATCGATGTTTGGGACAACAGAGACATCCTTAAAAAGGGTCTCAGTCAGACAGATGTGGTGTCAAAATTATGGCCTCGAGCTACAGTCATACAAATACTACATAGGTGCCAACACCCTATATATGAAGGTAATAATAAGGGATCTATGGACACATGTGGATAGTCATCTCTACTTCCAGAAACACATTCACAAAGTGGTTAGAAAATCATGCACTGTGTTCCCACAAATTGCCAAGGTCTTTGCATGTAGGTCAAAGGAGGTTCCCTCTACTCATCAGTCATCAGACCCATCAGAGACTATCACAGGACACTTGTGATGAATCTGACTAGGCACCTTCAGCAGCTGGAAAGACCACTGAAGTACCTCAACAAGAGGATTACTGGCCTCAAACAGTTGCCCCATGCAACAACACTGAATTTATCTCAGTCTGTACTCTGTTGCATACTCTCTGCTCAGGCGATCTCTGCCCAACAGACAGGTCCATGTCCAATGCAGAACTGATGTACATGCGCTACCTGAAGTAAACCCAAGCTCACTGTGCCACATGCTCTAGGGATATCATCATCACAATAATAAATAGAACATGTTGGAGGGATACATTACTAACTCACAGACTTCCCTTGCTTTGGAACAGGCTCCCAACCTACATTAAGCTGAGTCCCTAACTGACACTCTTCCAGAAGAGCCTTGATAAGTGTATGTTAAACTGAACTGTCACACCACAGATCACTTCATCAGCTCTACTACACAGAGGCCTAGGGTACTAACCCCATGTGTGGTGATAGCTGCACACTCTGGCCCTACTAATATATGCCTTCAGGCAGATAGCCTATTACCTACCTATGTACCTATATATGTATGTATGTATATATATATATATATATATATATATATATATATATATATATATATATATGTGTGTGTGTGTGTGTGTGTGTGTGTGTAGGGGGAACACAGTATAATAAGCCAAAGATGGATGGGCAGAGATGTGTGTAAGAGGGTGACCATGACAGGGAGCCATCCAGGACTGTCCCACCCAGCACACATCCCAATGGCACAAAAGACATGAGGTGCACATCTCACCCACTGTACATAGCCACCAGTATCTGTAAGCATTATAGTGTATGTGGTCCATGTGCTTGCTGTACAACATGACTGTACAATGAAGTACACATCTACTATCTGTAGACATGTACCTGTCAGATAGGTTCATAGGTATGTAGTAGACTATCTTCACGAAGGCATATATTAGCCTAGGCAAGTTGTGCAGCTTTCACCTCCCCATTGGGTAGTCTCCCAAGCCCTAGTTATAACAGTTAGTACCCTAAGCCCTTTTCTAGTGGGGCTGCTGATGTGATGCCTGGCATGAATTGTCTGTTTCCCATCCACTCAGCAAGGTTCCTATTGAAGAGTGTCAGCGAGGGGCTCTGTCTGATGTACATTTGGACTCTGTTCCATGGTAAGACAAGTGTCTGGGATGGTACTCTATCCCACCAGCATGTTGTATTCATTGTTGTGATGAGGTTCATATCCCTAGAGTGTGTAGTGCAACTCAATTTTGTTATCCATACATGGAGCATGTTTAACAGTTATGTGTTGGACATGACTCTGTATATTAGGCAGAGTGTGTCTCTGAGTAGGCGGTACGCAATGGAGAACAGATTTAGTTTTACCAGTTGTGTTGCATAACACAACTGTATGACGCCATTAATCCTCTTGGTGAAGTACCTCTGTGGTCTCTACAGCTGCTGGATATGCTTAGTCAAGTACATCCAAAATGGTGCATTGTACTCAATGATGGGTCTGATGACTTAAGAGTAGAGGGCCACCACTACCTCTTTTGATCCTGATGCAAACCCTTTGTTGACTAGGTGGGCCACATAGGATTTCCCAATCACTTTGGCAACATGGTTGTCAAAGGAAAGATGACTATCTACTTGTGTCCCCAGATCCCTTATTACCTTGTCAGTTTTAGGGGGGTAACACCTATGTGGTAGTTTGTGTGTATTTTGTTTTCACCAAAGGGGATTACTATGCATTCTTCCACACTGAGCTTGAGGCCATGATTCTGACACCACACATCTATCTCATAGAGTCCCTTCTGGAGAATATTTGTATCATCCAGGGAATCTATTATGGCAAACACTTTACAGTTCCCAGCAAACTTAGTCAACCACAACCCTCCTGTGTTGGCATGTACTTTTGAGAAGTCTATACCAAATAGGAGGGACCCCAGGACTGAACCCTGGGGGACACTAGTTGTTACTGGTGTAGAGTCTGACATGTAGCCAGCAACTCTTAATTTGTGGGATCTATCTGTGAGCCAGTTTGCAATCCATCTTGTGATGTATGGATTCATGCCCAAGTTGGTGAGTTCATCTATGATACCTGACTGGGGAATGGTGTCAAAGGCCTTAGCAAGGTATAGGTAGGCTGAGTGGAGCTCATTTCAATCATCTGTAGCCTGGGTAACTGTCTCAAAGAAATCCACCCAGTTCAGGAGGCGTGATCTGCATTTGACAAAGCCAAACTGGGTGTGTTCAACTGTGTGAAGGTTCCCAATGTCTTTATTGTTGACTTCCATTATGATTGGCTCTATTGCCTTGCAGATCAGACTTCTCAGGTTCATAGAGCGTGAATGCCAAGGGTCTTTTGTTGCCCCATCCCTGTGGAGTGGGAAGAACGTTGCTGTGCAACATTCTATGGTATATATCCTGTAGAGAGCATGTAGAGAGAGGTGTAGGTATCCTTGATGAATATGGATACATCCCCACCCTATGTGTTATGATCCAGGTTCTGATGCTGGAAGGTATGGAATGAGTAGTATCCTGGTAGTGCTGATGTGCTCTCTGGAGCCTTGAACTAGGCTTCTGTTACTGCACAAATATCAATATTCTCCATACTGAGAAGTGCCTTGAGTGTATGCATCTGGAGGCTGAGACTTCTGGCAATGAGTAGCATTTAGCTCACTTTGTGGTTATTTGTGTTGGTTATGGGGTTTGGTTTGTCCTGAGTAACTGGTGTTCCACACCTGAAGTCAACGCCTCATTGGTCCGATCTGACTATAAGCTAATTACCCTACATATCCACATTCTGCCCTCACCCTCCATTAAGGAAACCATATTAAAAATTCCTCCAAAGACAACTTCATGCTTCTTAAGACAGAAGTGGTGAACTTCAGGACACCCATGCAGATGGACAATACAGTTATGACTACTGAATCCTACACAATTGCACTTTATAAGCACTTACATGAGTGCATGGATCATGCTATCCCAAACAGAACCAAGATGCTGTCCTCCAAGAAAAGGAAGCCTATCTGGTGGTCCCCTGCCATAAACAAACTGCACAACAGAAAAAAGAAACTGTTGCAAAAGAGGGTAAAACCCATGAGTGGAGGAGCTCCCTGGTCAGCCTCAGTAAGAAGCTGTGATCCCTGATAAAATCCTCCAAAGCTAGTTACGAAAACAAAATTACCACTGATTCTAAAGACAACCACAAAGCATTCTATAGCTATGTCAAGAATCTTGATGGCAACACTCAGATCTGCACTGAGTTACAGCACAATGGCACTAAATATACAGACCCAACTGATATTGCCAACATCCTGGCAGATAGGATCAGTGCTAACTTTACCCCCCTCTCACCCATGAAAGAGCCTATCTCTATACAGGAAGAATGCAAAGTTGCTGTCATCATGGCTGCACAGGTAAAAACCACTCTCCAAAGCCAGGGACACATCATTCATTGTACCAGATAACATCCCATGCTACGTTCTACACGAACTACAGAATGACCTGGTACCACACCTAAATACCATGTTCAGTCATAGCCTCACCTCAGGCTTTGTGCTTGCTGAATGGTGCACAGTGACGGTTATGCCACTACACAAGGGGGGAGCCACCACGGACCCTGGGAACTAGTGCCCCATTAGCCTGATGAGCCTGGTCTACAAGGCCATGGAACGTATCATCATGGAACTTATAAACAAAGACATTGGTAATCTCCAAACTCTGGACCACAACCATTTCAGGTTTGTAAAAGGCAGATCATGTCTCCTAAACCTGATAGACTTCTTCGAAGCAGTCACCAAAGCCATAGACAAGGGTAAGGTGATTCACACAGCCTATCTAGATCTTGCCAAGGCTTTCGACACCACCCCCTACTCTGGAATTATAGATAAACTCACTAAACTAGGTATAAATCCCTATGTCACAAGATGGGTTGCCAACTGGCTTACTGACAGAACCCACACTGTGAAAGTAGCAGACTCCAAGTCCGACTTCAGACCACTGACAAGTGGAGTACCACAAGGTTCAGTCCTGTGTCCTGTCCTGTTTGGTATCTACTTCCCTGAAGTACAGGCTAACACAGAAGGTCTTTGGCTAATGAAGTTCCCAGATGACTGCAAACTAGGAGCCATAATCAAAACTACTAATGATGTGGACATCCTACAAAAGGGCCTCACTGAGACAGATGCCTGGTGTCAAAGCCACGGCCTCAAGCTCAATGCCAAAAAATGCATTGTCATCCCCTTTGGAAAAACTCTGTACCCATGAACTACAACATAGGGAGTAGTATACTTAACACTGATAGTGTGATAAGAGACCTTGGTACACAGGTGGTCAGTAGACTCTCCTTTGATAATCACATCGCCACAGTTGTCAAGAAATCCTCTACGTGGCACACCTCATCACAAAATGTTTCTCATGCAGAAAAAAAGAGGTCATTGTTCCCCTCTACTCATCACTCATTAGATCCATTATAGAGTACAACGCCCATTTTGGTATGTACCTCACAAGACATCTACAACAACTGGAAAGCCCACAGAAATACCTCACAAAGAGGATTAGCGGCCTCAAATACATGCCCTACACAGACCGTCTCAAAACACTCCAGCTTTACTCTGTCACATATCGCCTACTCAGAGGTGATCTCTGCCTAACATGCAAAGCTATGTCAAACACAGAGCTGTTGGACATGCTCCACTTAAAGAAATCCCAATATCTCCGAGCTTTGGCCCCAAAACCCGGACCGAAATACAAAAGGAGGGGGTGTATCCATTTTCATAAAGGATACCCACACCTCCAGGTTAGTGGCACAGCACATGGCCTCGGAGGCCATCCAAGTGCAACTAACAGTGTCAAAGCTGCTTATCAGATCGTAGCCTGCTACAGATCACCTACCTTGTCTCAGGACCCTCACTCAGCATTCCTGAGAACACTGGAAAATATAAAGGTCCTACCAAACACCATGATATTAGGAGATTTCAACTACCCAAACACTGACTGGGAGAATTACTCAAGTACAAACTCCTGTGCCCAATGCTTCCTAGAGTTTATAAACTCAAATGCCCTGGAACAGCTGGTCAACACACCCACTAGAGGTGACAACATACTGGACATGATCATCACCAACATGGGGGATCAGTGTTCCACACCAGAGGTAAACCCCTCGCTGGTAAGATCAGATCATAAAGTAATCACACTGGACATCCACATCCTGACCTCACCCCCAGTCAAGGAAACCACTGTGAAAAACTTTTCAAAAGCAAACTTCACACTTCTCAAGACCAAAGTGGAAAGTTTCAAAGCCCCCTTGCTACATGATAATGCTATCCAATCCGCAGAATCCTTTACAAGTGCATTATATGAGCATCTACAGGAATGCATGGATCAAGCCATCCTGAGTAAAACCAAGACTCACTCCTCCAAAAAGAGGAAACCAGTCTGGTGGTCCTTGGCCATAAATAAACTATATAACAGAAGGAGGAAACTACTACATGATAGAGCAAAATTCCAAAAAGGAAAGGTATCACTGATCCTTATTAGCAAGAAACTACGATTGCTCATAAAATCATCCAAGGCCAGTTTCTAATGAAAAATTGCCAAGGAATATAAAGATAACCACAAAGCCTTCTTTAACTATATCAAACATTTAGGTGGTAACTCTCAGATATGCTTTGAGCTACTGCAAAATGGCAAAAAATACACTGACCCAACTGACACTGCCAACATCCTGGCGGGCAAGTTTAGTGCAAACTTAACCCCCCCCCCCTCACCCCCAAAAGGGCCTGTGTCCATCCCAGAAGAATGCAAAGCCCCAGACATTACAGACATGCAGGTAAAAACAGCCCTCTCCAATGCTAAGAACACAGCATCAGTGGGACCGGATGGTGTCCCAGGCTGCGTCTTACACAAGCTCCAAAAGGAACTAAACCCTCACCTAAATTCACTGTTCAGTCTCAGCCTTACCACAGGCTATGTAACCAAAGAATGGAATACAGCAACAGTCATCCCACTCCACAAAGGTGGTGCCACAACAGAACCTGGGAACTATCATTCTATAAGCCTGACCAGCCTGGTCTGCAAAGCTATGGAGCGAATTATCATGGAACTCATAAACAGAGACATTGGGAACCTCCAGACACTGGACCCTACCCAATTCGGCTTTGTTAAAGGCAGATCCTGCCACCTAAAACTAGTTGACATATTTGAAACGGTTACCAAAGCCATAGATGAAGGGAAGGTAGTCCACACAGCCTACCTGGACCTCACTAAGGCCATCAACACCATTCCCCACTCTGGCATCATAGACAAACTTACCAGCTTGAACATTAACTCCATGTCACGAGATGGGTGGCCAACTGGCTCACAGATAGAACACACATGGTCAGAGTTGCAGGTGCCATGTCCGACTCTTAACCAATCCCAAGTGGCATCCCACAGGTCTCGGTCCTGGGACCCCTCCTGTTCAGTATATACTTCTCTGAGGTACAGGCAAGCACGGGAGGACTATGGCTGACCAAGTTCACAGATGTCTGCAAACTGGGGGCCATAATCGACTCTCCGGCTGACACAGACATCCTCCAGAAGGGTCTTACAGAGACAGATACCTGGTGTCAAAACCATGGCCTCAAGCTGAATGCCAAAAAATGCATAGTCATCCCCTTTGGAAAAAACAAAGTGCCCACGAATTACCACATAGGTGGTAATCTACTAGGTACAGAAAATGTAATTAGGGACCTGGGGACCCAGGTAGATAGTAATCTCTCCTTTGATAATCACATTGCCAAAGTGGTTAAATATTCATTCTATGTAGCTCACCCAATTACAAAAGGGTTCACCTCTAGATCAAGAGAGGTTATTGTGCCCCTCTACTCATCACTCATTAGGCCCATAATAGAGTACAATGCCCCATTTGGTATGTACCTTAACTGGCACATACAACAGCTGGTAAGACCACAGAAGTACCTCGCCAAGAAGATCATGGGCCTCAAAGAGATGCCCTATGCAGCTCAACTAAAGAAACTCCAGCTCTACTTGGTTGCTTACTGCCTGCTCAGAGGTGATCTATGCCTGATGTATAAGGCCATGTCCAACCTGGAATTAATGGACATGCTCCACCTCAAGAAAAACAAATCTCTTAGAGCCACATGCTCCAGTGAATTAGACCTCAGCAAAGCAATAAACAGGATGTGCTGGAGGGATAGATTCCTGTCCCACAGACTTCCCTCGCTCTGGAATAGAATCCCAGTTGATGTTAGGCAGAGCCCCTCGCAGACTCTCTTCAAGAGGAATCTTGACGAGTGGATGGGAAATTGTAAATTTACCCCTGGGATCACTTCAGTGGTCCTGCTAGACAGAGGCCTAGGAAACTAATTTAAAAGGGGGGTGAAAGCCAACACATTCTGGCTAGGCTTATAAATGCCCTTGGGCAGATAGCCTAGTACCTACTTATAAACCGCTCTAGGGACCTAAACCTTGTCACCACAATAAACAGAACATGCCGGAGGGATAGATTCCTGTCCCAGAAACTTCACATACTCCAGGAATAAACTCCCTATCTATATCAAACAAAGCTCCTCATTAGCACTCTTCAAGAAAAATCTTGATGATTGGATGGGAAATAGGAAATTCACCCTGGGGATCACTTCTGTGTCTCTGCTCGACAGTGGCACAGGAATATAAATTTCTTGGGTGGCAAAAGCCAGGGTACCTTTTTGTCTGGGCTTGTATAGGTCCCAGGGCTGATAACCTAGTACCTACCTATGAACCTTTGAGACTTGCCTAAAAAAGGTAATATGGGGACAGCAAGAGCCTTGGCCAGTATTCAGAAGCATAAGGGTGACAGTTGCAAACCATCTGTAGCAAAGCAACAAGGCTTGTCTATCATGTCATCGCAGGCAGACAGAGACTGGATCCCCTATGAATGACACCAGAAGCTCAGCCAATTGTTGAAGTTTATCATCTTTCTGTTATATTGCAGTATCATGTAGGTGAAGGTAAGATGCTGCTCAAGGTTTGACCCTGTGTGTGCCAGCATGTGGTGCATCAACCCATATATGATATGGTCATGGCCTATGCATACAATACACTCACAATAAACCTAGTATGATAAGCCTGCTGAGGTTAGCAAATTTGAAAAAAACCTTTGTGCAAACTGTCAGCAAGTAATGTCTCTATTGCACCCTGTAACTCCATATTGCTTACTGAAGTGTAAAGACGTACTTAGTTTGGATTAAGAAGACCGCACTTGCCAACTGTGTGTGTGTGTGTGTGTGTGTGTGTGTGTGTGTGTGTGTGTGTGTGTGTGTGTGTGTGTGTGTGTGTGTGTGTGTGTGTGTGTGTGTGTGTATCTCTACCTGGGGAGAGAGCAACCTTTTTGGAGACTAATCACACCCCTTAAAAGTGGTATACTCATCTTTGTCATGTCTGATGATGTCACCATCCTACAAATATACCTGTGGAAAGGTGAAATCTCAGTAATGTGTATAGTGCGTCATGTAAATGCATACTGCTGTAGTATCATAATGTAATTAGGTAGGGGTTTGAATCCTGCATTTGCCGACTGTGTGTGTCTCCCTGGGGAGAAGCAGTCTTTTTGGAGACTACTCACACACCTTAAAAGTGGTATACTCATCTTTGACAAATCTGATGATGTCACCATCCTACAAATATACCTGTGGAAAGGTGAAATCCCAATAATGTGTATAGCATGTCGTGTAAATGCATACTGCTGCATTATCATAATGTAGTTATGAAAGAGTTTGAATCTCGCACTTGCTGACTGTGTGTGTGCTCCAGGTGTGTGACACCATTGGCCAATGTGGAGTGGGTTTTGATTTTTCTAGTGTATGACATATCACAATGACAACTGTATGTGCATTACACATGTAAGGTAGCTGTGGGGCAAATCCATATACATATATGTAACCTCAAGTATTTCATGGGTGGGTACTCTGCTTTCTCCATGAACGCATCTATCTTTGCCAGAGCGTGCTGGCGCTTTCCAGACCTTAGGTCACTTCTGTATGCTTATGACAAGCTTAGCCAGTGCAGTGATCCCTGGGCTACATCTTCCATTTCAAATCCACTCATCACAGTTTCTATTGAAGAGTGTGAGTGAGGGTTTATGCTTGAGGTATATTTGAAACCTGTTCCAAAGCAAGCAAAGTCTGGCAAAGATGACTAATCATTATAGGTGTGCAACAACCTCTGTGGATCTGCATGCAAACCCTTTATTGTTATGTGCTCCACAGAGGGATTTCCAAAACCCTTTGGTAATGTGATTATCAAAGAAGAGATGACTTAACACATGGCTCTATGTATACATTAGTACCTGTTCCACATTTTGGGGGCTGCTACCTATGTGGTACTCTGGGGATACTTTGTTTTCTAAAACTGGATAACTATGTTTTCTTTTGCTTATAGCTTTACAGCATGAGTTTGACACCAGGTATCTGTCTGTATGATATCCTTTTGGAGGATGTGTGTGTCATCTGGAGAATAAAGTATAGCCCACAGTATGCATTGTCATTAAACGTGGGCAGACATATCCCTACTGTGTTTGCTTGTACCTAAGAAAGCTATATGCCAAACAGGAGTGGTCCCAGGACTGAGTGCAGGTGAATACCACTTGTTACTGGCATAGAATAGTACATGGAGGCTGCAAATGTTACTGTGTCCTACATCAGTGCATCAGTTGTCAAGCCATCATCTAACAATCTTTTATGGTCAGTCTGTTGAGGTTATGTATAATACCAGTATGTGGGATGGGTATGAATTGCTGGTGAGCTATAGCTTGGCTGTGTTGACCTCCCCTCCCTCACCTATAGCCTTGTTGACTGGTTTGAAGTCTACTAGGTGTAGAAGCCATGATCTGGCCTTTAGAGAATGTAAGTGGGTATGGTGCAGTGTTTTCAGGTTCATAATGTCTCTGTTAATGAGTTCCATAATGCTGTGCTCCATAGCCTTCCAGATAACATTGGTCTGGCTTATAGGGTGAGAGTTTCCAGGACCTGTTGTAGTTCTACCCTTAATCAATTTATGTTAACATTTGCACTGGGTGTGACGAGGGTGGACAGGCTTAAGAATAAGTATATTAGAGGGTCAGGCCAGGTTTGAAGGTTAGTAGACCATGCCAGATAGGCAGGATTAAGTTGGTTTGTACATGTGCTGAGGAGGGATGCAAAGTATATTGTGAAATAGATGCTAAGGATGAAGCCGCCATGTAACAGGAAAAGAGGAATGCCTAAGATAAGGTTTATGGCTGTGGTGAGAGAGGACATGCAGGTGGATGGTGTGACAGCGCAAGATGCAGAGGGCAGGAAGAAATTATGTACTGTGGCAACCCCTAATGGGAGCATCCAAAAGGAGAAGAAGAAGAAGATGTTGTAGCTCAACCCTTGTGGACTGTGAACACCATTACCGTATGTCATTCCACAAGTATGTAACCTGTATAGAGGCTGCATCTGAACAGAGCATTTAGGTGAGTTGTGACTTCATACATCAGCTTGTGTATGACACAGCCAGGGACACTGTCCAGTACCATTGCCACTGTGGTGTGTACTTTGTTAAAGAGATGTTTTAACTAGAGTGTCTGTGAATCATCAGGTTTTACATTCTTCAGGTCTGGAAATGTGGCCCTTGTGTAATGACAGGATGGTGAAATCCACATTCAAACTGTCTGACAAGAAATTGGTAATGTCAGTCAGATAAGTGTACTTTGTTACCATTTACATTAACTGTGACCCAATCTGAGATTTCCCCTGTAGATTATGAACAACACTGAAGAAAGCTTTAGTGTTGTCTTTGGAATCCTTGCCATTTTGTATTTTGAAGCTTGCCTTGTATGTTTATTGAGGGATTGTATTTTCCCAATGATTATGACCAGAGAGGTTATCCCTTCTTGGTATGTAACTCTTTTTTGGTACAACTTCACACCTTCTATTATATATTTAGTTTATGGCAGGGGTCCATGGGACTAATGCACTTTTCCTGTTTAAGTGAGAATTTCTTGTGTTTGTGATAGCATGGTCCATGCAACCCTGTAGGTGAACAGTGTGTATTAATAAAGGATTATGCAGCTGGGACAGTGTTAACCTTAGTAATGCAAAGCAATGACAGACAGCAACAACAGCATCACCCACAGCACAGTGTCAACCCATGTCATACACACACATGGGTACTCAAGTTCCAAAATGTGTGTAGTACATTGCATACTGGCCACCAATAGAAAGTATGGAGTGTTAACACTGGCCAATACAGGGCATGTCACCCTGCCCATGTGTCCAATATGCACGTACATGCAGACAGTGCACCTCCATCATGTTCACAAATGTACACCTGCAAACCTGTGCTGCACACACCCCACACTTACTGTCCACTGTACAACACATACTGACACAACTACACACATCAGCCAAGTGGCACATGGGCAAACAAAACACAATTGGAATAAACACTGTTGGAAACAATACAACATTGTTAATTACAGCTTTAATGCATCATGCCTGCTCAGCTACACCTTCAAGGATATCATTACATTTTACTGCTGACAACATGCTACACATTCAATCATCGCTATACTTTATTAAAGTCATCCTGTGCATCAGCACCATGTTAGCCTGTTCCTGCATCAATGTTACAGATAACAGGAGGTGGCACAGGTTTCATCATATGCACAGGGTGTGTTGTTGGTTTGCCAGAGGCCTACACTGAGCCATATGTGTGAGTGTGTGTGTGAGAGCCATGAGTACTGTTATGGGCCAATGTTGATGTAATGTGTGCGGGTATGTGTTTCCCTAGGTTTCTGGTTTATGTGCATGTGTCTGCATGCACACAGTTCCACCATGTGGCTGCCATATACAGGGATTTGTGAGACAGCTACAGACTGTACCTGGCAGGCTTTACAGATCACCATCTCTGGCCATGGATACAGAACCTGTGCCTGGCAGGGGTGCTACAGACAGTATCAGGTATTAATCCAGACTGGGTACTATCCAAAGAGGTTGACATATGTCCACTGGATCCAGGTCCCTGCTGGGACTGGCCAGAGCCATGTGCACGTGGTTTTCTAGGACAATCTATGGACAGCCCCCCCCAATATTGCTGGGCCTGGTACTGGCACTACGGGAGCGGCTGTGACTTGCTGGACGTCCACGGCAACCTCTAGCTGCTGATGTTGCTGGCATACGTCCACATCGACGTCTCAACCATCCCGCACTGTCCTGACACATGGGCATGACATTGTGGAGGACATCCAATGTCTCACCCCAACGTTTATCAATGACCTCAGTGTAATTATGTATGACACCTGCTAGGTCATGGATACTGTCATTTACAGAGGTGTTGTGAGCCCTCTGTGCCCTTAGTCCCTGTCTGGTGTACCGCTCCATTCATGTCTGTGCCTCCATGACAGCCTGGAACATGCATGTGGTAGAAAGGGGTGTGGCACGTCTGCCAGGGGCATGATGACCAACAGTGCTCTAATGAGAACCCCTGGGCATCTGCCTATGTGGTACCATTCTAGACATCTGGCTATGGCTACTGTGTCCTGATACATGTGCCATAGATACCACACTGTCCTGGCCAGTGCCAACCGCACACTCTCCCTCAGCAAAGGGCAATGGTGATGATGGATGTACAGGCAGTATGAATGTGTGCATGGATGGGGTGGAGACCTGTCTACTGTCAATTGGTGGCCCAACAACAGACCCAGACAAACCTGCCTGTGCCTCAACACACTTATCCTCATCATCACTGTCTGTCTCAGTGACATCAAGTTCCCTGCTGTACTGAACCAGCCCCACCTTGCCACATGTGAGAGGAAAACAGGGAACACACTTTAAGACCTGAACATGATGTCAGACCACATGCACACATGCACATGTGCACATGCACACATGCACACATGCACACACACAAAAATACACTCCTCCCTAAAGCAGACACACACAACACCAGCAATCTCAGAACATACACAATAGCAGGTGATGATGGGGTACAGTATCACAAGCAAAACAGTCATATCACACATGTCAGCATGCAGGAATGTGTGGCTCAACCGCATGCAGTGCAAGTGTAGACAGTCCTTGTTACTAACAGTATACATGGCTTTGATGCATGTGTTTTGTTATTAGGTGATGGGCCTCCCCCTGGAACACAATACATACATGGACACAACATTGCTGTGCAGGTATTCAAAACTCTGTAATGTACTGTGCACCATAACAAACAGGTGTACATACCATGGCTGGATGTGTATCTATGTGTCAGATGGGTATCCAATGCTGATTATAGCCTCTGTGTCTTTAGCAAATAATTGTAGACACATTTTTAGCACTTGCATGATGAGTATTCACACAACATCATCAGTGGTGCATGGATAATTGATGGAATACCATTCGGCCACATACCCAAAGCACGGTACTTGTGGTGAGTGTAGATCATATTGCATATTTAAACACTACACATACCCAATGTGTGTCATATGACCTAGTCACTCAATAGCATCACAAGACATATAAGTGTCAGTTGTGCAAATGGTGATTGGTATGCATATTGTTTAGAGGTGCATATGTGTGCACACATGCAACATTAAGGTATATAGCAATGAAAGCTATGTGTAGTACTGTGGTTACAATAACTGTATGGGGTATAGTACCATAGGCCATCATCATGAAGCATCATGTGGTCACTCAAGGCTACAAATGTTTCCCAAACCAGCACTACTCATGCTGTACCAGAACTGTACTACATTGGCTACATTCACCATTTTACAATCAGTTGTTACATGAGTTTGTAAGGAGGCCAATAAGGAGCATTCCCTAACATGAATGTGTAGTGTGTTGCAGTGTTTAAATGCCCCATGATAGGCCTCTACCCCTCAGGTATATTATGTGTAATGTGTGGATGAGATTTTGGATACTGGAGTGTGTCTTTACAGAGGGTTTGGGAATCCTTTATGTGTAGCATGTTAAAATGCTCTGTGTATGACATAGATGTGTATGTTATGTGCATGTTGAGTATCAACTGTGCCTATCCAGTGGTCACTACAGTCTAGCCACATTTGTTTGAGATGGTCTGGGTATTGCATGTGTTTCAGGCAGCTAATCACATTAGTGAGATGTGCATGGTCTTACACCAAACATGCACAGCATGCATTATGGGTAGGTGTGTTACATGTGTACATGGCATACACCTTAACTATGACATGCACTTTTTATTTACAATAATAAATGTAAAACACACTCACCAGCATCTGTCCGCTGCCTTGATGTCACCCCAGGGGGACCTACATAGAGATGAGACAGTTTGTCAGTGGCCACAACTGTGGCATTGCTACTGTGTGTTTGCAGTCTTACAGTACAACAACAGTTTACATTCACAGGGCTACAGATTATGTTCTAAATGATCAGTATTGCACAACAACAGGCTTCACATCTTTTAACGACACACTCCACATCTCACAAATGCATGATCTACCAATACAGATAACAGATATGCCATGTTACCTGCATGCTCCATGTATGCTTGCTGGGTGGCTCCAACCTCCATCATGGTGTATGTCTGCTGCTGTTGTTGTTGGGCAGATGCCACCAGGCACAGGAGCAGCTCCTCCACTCTGGTGAGGGTGGGTGGATATTAACACCACCTCCTGTTGCAAGCTGTTGTCTCCGCACATCAGCAGCATGCTGACGGACATGTCTGTGAAGATCACTGAAGTGGTGGCGTACCTGCTCATATGTCCGGTTATGCAGGCCTACTTCATTTACCCTGCAGAAAACATCTTGCCACATTGCAGTATGCTCCTGCTGGTCCTGGCTGGTTCGTGAGAACATGAGACAATAGTGCTGAATCGTACTGGTAGTAATTATATCATCTTCAGCACTACTGTAACTGGGGTTCCCTTGATGCGCCATGATCCCTGGAAGACATAAATATGAAAATATGTCTGAGCAAGTCATATGGCACATTTAACATTATACAGTACAGATATCACTGAACTGCCATATATAGCAACCTATTAGCTAACCGGGAGTCAAACACTTTAACTGCTACCTATCACTGCTCACCCCACAACTGCTTGGAAGTGCCTGGCTCACTCTCTATCTAATGAACCATGTTCTGCACAGCAACAAAATAAAATCACTATATAAGACTATACAAGAGTACCTGGCACACTGTATGCAACACGATGCACCACCTAGCCACAGCAGATATACATCAAACTGATGTGTAAAGAAATATATCATCAATCACAATGAGTGCAAGGTCCAGTAAATGTATTACTATTATAGCACACAACATGTTAATGACAAACCTGTGTCCAAAATATGTGCACAATTGGGAATATAGGTCACATACTGCTGTAGTACACTATGAATGTTGCTAGATACGCAGTTTTATGTTTTACCACACGTATGTCAAAGGACATGTTACAGACATACCCACACACACATCAGACATAATTACAGGACACAAAGGTATGACAACCCAGATAAGCTTTCAGTGTGTACTATACAGTACTGTGTGTCTGTGCTTACACAACCTTAATCTTGAGAAATGTAATCTGTGATGAATACAGGGACCACACAAAGTGGATGTAAGCAATGTGGACATACACCATACTTTGGTGTACAGGCCCAGAGCTTCAAGTAGTACTACAGTACACACAGGATTTGGACTCAACATCAGTACCAATCAATAATCATAGATGTAGTGTTTTAGCCTCCAATGACACACCCTAGTTAAAACCAAGGGGCTTAATCACACTGTATGCAATAGCACTTTTTCTGCCTAGCAACAGAATACATAGCTTTTGCTAGGATCAAAGCAAGGACCCATAATGCCATAACATAAACAGTTTCCCACTAAGCTATCCCACAGATACATATATTTGATGTATTCACAAACACATTGACCATCACAGTCAGTTAACAGTACAGAGAATCTATTGCAACAAGTAGATGTAGGTGTGTATGAGTATATATAACTATATATATATATATATATATATATATATATATATATATATATATGTGTGTGTGTGTATACACATCCATTGGTGTACATATACATATATATGTAGGCACATATACATTTCACCTTTCATAGTGAGAATATCAATTATACAAAGGATGTGAGTTGTACAGTAATGTAATAAAATTGCACAGTCTTGGGATAAATCCATTGAAGGTGTTCACAGCCCAGGTAGCTTTAGCAGGCCTCACTGGCTTCAACTTTGCAAACTGAACAAACCACACACAGTGTTTAACTACCACATGTCATATACCAGCACTGTATGTTGTCTTGTTTGTCACACACTAAAACCTACATACAAATATGCGCATACTAACCTTCACCAACATATATATCTCCACCCTTCACAAACAGTTGCAAAATGTCCCCTGCTCTATGCACATATACAGATGTGAATATATATGACACATATATATTTCTCCGTATGTGTGTGGCATATACACACAAGGTCCACACTGTTGTAAGTCGCTGGACCTCACAGCTGAACTGTTGGGCCTTGCTGCAACACAAACAGGTGTCACATATGAACACACACTAACATTAGGGGGGTATATATGGCTAAAAATGCTAGATAAGCATACTAGACTGCCACAGCAGTTGCCAATGCTAAGCTACACTTTAATATTACTATCATGCATGTGTTGTTCTGTCACACTCATGTTTATATAATGTCAGCGCTAATCCCCCCAACAGCCATTGGCCACACTACTGTACAGAACACAGATAACATGGATCAGATCTTTCACATTTAATGCTGAGCTAAACATTTCACAGGTATGTCCCACTGCCCACAGGTACACACTGTATTGTCCATAGCAGTAAAGCAGAACATCTATGCATAAATAAGTACTGCTGCCACATATGAATGGTTCACATTGTGTAGACTATTCTTCAATAACATCTACTACATGCCAGTAAATACATATGTGTCACATACCTTTCCTTTGTATGATTTGGTAATATTTATTTTTCTTTATACTTTTCTCTGTCTCTCTCTCTCTCTCTCTCTCTCTGTCAGTCTCTGCAATAGAGTGATTGAGTTTGTTGGCAGAGATTGCAGCCTGCTTTTGTAGGTATTTGCACATGAGCATGTGATGGCCTCTGCCCCAGTTAGTGGCCACCATTTGCTAATTGCATGCAGCCTGCTGTGTAGTAATTGCATTAATCACTGTCATAGCAACCCAGTACTATAAATTGCTAACTCAGGTAGGCATGGCCCTTTCAGCTTTCCAAGATGGAGATCATCCTTGTTTGCTGTGGACATCATTGTTTAAGACAGAAGGTTGGTATAGTTCTTATATCAGAAGCCAGGGGTGTAGCCAGAGATTTACATTTTGTACTCAGACCTAATGTTGCTGCTTCCAGTACCCATTTGTCAGTATAGAAATGTACTCACCCCTTAAAATGCTACCCCAAGATACATGGAAAGATGTACTTTCTTTTCAACTTTTACAATTAACTTCCATACAAAGCTAGTTATTGAGATGTATTCCTTTGGCACAAGAATTGTTTGTGAACTGCTATACTGTGAATATTCATTTACTCAGTTCTAAACAGTTTGTGCTTTTTTAGTGTTGATATTAGCACAAGCTGCTCAGAAAAACTGGATACATTTCAGTACTGTGAGTATGCTTACCTACATCCTTGGTAGACCCTGCACACACAGGTGTATTCTACATTTGGGTAGGGGTGCAGAAGTACAGAGAGCATAAGTATTATTGTGTGGATTGATTCTTGCTGGACTTACAGGGTTGCTGTGTACATGTTAGTTTATCAAGGCAAGTAGTCTATCTGGGTAACTCCCAACTGTCGACCTATCCACATGGTAGCCAGAGAATAGCCTGTTATTTTTTGTCTGTGCACCACACAGGTCTTGTCAGCAATAGAGCAATGGCATTGTTACAGTTGGTTGCTACCAGTACTTGGCTACATCCATTTGTATTTCAGTGTTGTATTCCTACATAAGGGTATGCTTCCGAGACTCCTTCCAAAGCTATTTGCACAGTGTGTAACAGCAGAAAGGCTGATATGTCTCTGTGTTTCTGCCTCTGCCAGACCTCTCAAACACTCAGGTACATATTTGAACAGACTCAGGGAAAAGTAAAGGAAAAGTCAGGGACACCTTTAAAATATTAGTGCCATTAAGTTGAAACATTGAGAGAATCAGAACATATGAATTAATACACCTTTTCTGAAGTAAAAGAAGTGTCTAACTCTTAATTATTGTCATTATTCATTAAGTGTAATTCACCACCTTTCTGGCCAAAGTCAGTAGTTTTAAGAGGGATTCAGAGGGACAGAGATAAAATTTGTGTCAAAATCAGGGACATCCCTGAAAATTAGGGACAGTTGGGAGGTATGGCCTCTGCCCTAAACAGATATGCCAGTGTTTGTCCTGCTGTGATACTGTGTGGGGTTGTAAAGTGATGGTGTAATGTTATTTCCTGCTAGAATGGCTGCTTCTGTTATCACAATCATATAATTTAATCCCACAACAATTGTTGGTAAAGATCCACAGAACAAGTTGTGTGGTATGGCATTCCTATTTTTCCTTTACATTCACTCATTCTGATGCATGATATATTTATTTCAGCACCAACATGTTGTATATTTACCGTGGCTTAGTGGTACTTCATGTTGTGTAATGTGTACAAGGTCCAGGGTTCAAGACCGATAGAGGTGTTTTATTTTGCTCCTGAGCAGAACAGGGACCCTCACATACAGAGTGACTAAGGCACTTTTAAGCAGTTGTAAGCAGGTTTGCATGGGTTTGCATGATGCTTAGCAATGCTTAGCTAAGCACAAACAAGCGCACACTCACGCAAACCCGCTAACTACTGCTTAATAGTGCTTACTCCAGCTAACCCCCGTGCTCACTTCTTTGAAAGAAAAAAAAAATGGGGAGATAGGGAAGTGGTGAAAAAGGGGCACAAAGAGGGAAAGACAGTATGGAAAGTAACTCGGGATGTGCAGGATGGGTGTAGTGAAGATCCATAGCTGCCCATTTCTTTAACAACAACAGCTGTGCATATGGAATAAATTTGGAGGTAGATATGAAACCTTCAACCCCTATGAGAGGGACGAGAACAACAAAGTATGTTGTAATGCCAATTAAATTACATTTTATATGTCCAGTCGGCATGTGTGCAAAATGGGCAGCTATGTATGGGGCGTAATTTTTTTTGGGAGCAGATTGCCCTTTTTTTTTAAGGTGAGAGTGGAATGTAGGGTAGGGAATGTAGGTATATTTGGGGAGGTAGGTTGGGGAGGTAAACAGATAAGACAAACAAGACGCATACAGGGGTGGTATATGACACATGTGGTGGGTGAACACCTTTGACGGGGAGGGATGTTTGGAAATCGCAAGCCCATGAGCCCACAGATGGAAACAGTGGGACTGAGGTCCCCACCCATGGGCAGTCACCACTGCACCTTCACAGCCCAGAGGGTGGCTGTGCTGGGGGCTGTGTAGGAGGGGCAGGCTGACCCGGGAGTTGCGCCACTTGTGCCTCAAGCTGGCATAGAGGTTCTGCAACAGAACATTCAATCTCTCTACGCACCACAGCCCGGTCCGTTCAAAGGGTGATAGGTGGCCCTCCTCCGCCCATGCTTGCACAGGGGGGCTGAGCCCCATCCCCTGCAGTGCTTCTACCCGAAGGTGGCACAGGGCCAATGGAGGAGGAGGTCCCAGGCTGGGCACCGGGCCTGCTGGTGCCAGATGCCATGGCGAGCTGAGGTGGGACAGGTGGGTCTGCTGGGACCGGCCTTCCCATACGAACTATGTTTTGGAGGGTTTAATAAAGATATGGGTTAGTAACAGTCAACAGCATTCCTAATTAGTTATAACAGCATGCAGAAGTATTCCCATTAACCCAACACACCAGATTTTCAACAGTTGAAAAGCAAGCATAACACATGCATATATAGAACAATAGTGGAGATTACAACAACATGTAGGTTGAATTGATGGCAACAAGCCACCAATATTGTGGTATTTTAACAGGGCACATGCACAGAAATAAATGCAAATATTTATAAACCAATAGGACATATGTCCCAACAAATGTTTTGAGATTAGACATACTGATTGAGGTGTGGAATTGCATTTTTTATGCACATATAGTAGAGTGAAAAAGGATAGCTCAATTAACAACTTATATTTCCTTCTAATTTTCACTACATTCCTATTAACTGCAGTTATATGTCCCTTACATGTATTATTACACTACCCAATGTCCTTATATTGTGCAATTGGATTTTGCTAGATCATTATATACATGAGCTGTATCTTACATACAAACTGTCCAAGATGCAGATGTTACTGCTACATATTTTGAGAGTTGCTCACACACACTACTGCTAAGATGGTACACTGACAGCTCTACTTTCATATAATTATCTAGATATGTTCAGGTGAAAGTATCAGTTATATGTTAACAGCTCCCTACATTTCTGGCAGCACACTGACATTTCTGGGTAACACAATACCAAGCTACTCATGTGCCAGATTAACCTGTACATGCTGGGCATGAACCAACAGTTGAGGGCTGTAAATATGCATAAAAGCTACTGGTACTCCCTTCATCCACATTATATGGGCCTACCCAAGTGTGGGTTAACACTGCTTAATACAACAGTACTATTTGTAAAATGCAACAGTACAACAACATATCAAAGAAAATGACACAGACACACTCCAGGATTTATACATTTATTAAAGGATTATTATACCTTTATTTATTGGGTTAAAACACTTTTTGAAGACTCTCTCATTTATTTTATATAACAGTACATGCAGAATAATTACTAACCTGCTTGAAGATGCAGCCTTTGCAACCTACCTTCATGGGCTTGCTGACTCATAGCCCGGACACCTGCAGCTGTGAAGTAAATGCAGTGATGTTGACACATACTTATCCATAGTATAGACAAGCATAGCAATTCTTAACTACTTAATACAATGGCTACTTACTCCATACTGAGGCATTAGGCATCGCATGGAACTCCTGGATCCACTGGTCCAGTTGATCATCCTTACATCACTTCAGGTCAGAATAATGGTGCCTGACTTGCTCACCAGTCTAAGGAATGCCAGTGGCACTGGTGAGATCACGAGCAAGACTGTTCCAGGCCTCCATTTTATATTGGGTGCCCTGGTACTGGCCCCGCAGGAGTCTTTCCTCATGGCTGTGGACAAGGAGCCAAACCATTACTTTGGACTCCTCAATGCCCCAGCATTGCGCTCGAAATCGAGTGCCTTCTCCAACACCGGCCATGCTGACTGTCAAAGGGAGCTACAACCAGTTATGGCAAGTATTCCCACCTGTAGAGCTTAAATATGCCTCATTTCCCACACTTATTTGTGATTGGCCAGTTTTGAAAAAACTCAGCTGTAGGCACACCTGCTTAGCTGATGCTGGCAATGTTTAATATTCCTTTGATAGATATGTGTCTGTTGAAAGTGCATGGTTATGAAATGCTGTCATGGCTTAGTGGTTATGTACTGTGACTATAGTGCACAGTATCCTGAGTTCAAGCCATGTCACTGCTTTTTATTTTCCTACTGGCCAGACCTGAATGGTTAAGGTACAGTAAAGGAGGTGTGGCCGTGTTTAGCCAACTTTGCTCAACTTTGCCTGACTTTGCCCAACGTTGCTCGACGTTGCCCGACGTTGCACTGGTTGGCGTGGTGCATTGTGCTTGTTAACACAGTGCTCAGCTACGACCAATTGGTTTTAAATATGTTAAACACTGCTAAAATGTGCTAGCAGTTCTTTATATTGCTTAAAATAAGTTACTCATGCCTCAGAATGCATAACCATTTCACCTTTATATATATATATATATATATATATATATATATATATATATATATATATATATATATATATATATATATATATAAAATTCATTCACTACTACATATAACATTTGAATGCTTTTTACAAAATTTATACATGATAAATGTCAGGAAATATTTTTTATACAGATTTCCAACAGAAAATGGAACGTGTAGTAGTGGGACTCGAACCAGGAATGCCCCCTCTTTGTGCGAAGGCTCCAACCACTACACTATCGCTATTTTGCTTGATTTGCATATATTTTTCTTATTATCCTCTTTGGTGTCTAACTGTAGCTAAGCAATGGGCAATCCCGTGCAAACACGTGCAAATACGGGCAGCTATATCGGAAATAAAACAAAAAAATAAATACATTTCTTTTAATTTTTAAATTTGTATGAGGTTTAACATATGGGGGAGTGTAGTGTTACTATGTTCACATGTGAGCAGACTCGATCATGTAACTCGACATTTCTCGAGTTTTGTCATTGCAGGGGAGTGGATTTTTGGACTGCTCGGCAGTCCGATACGCCCCCTACACTCGCCCACGCTCCGTGTAAGCTTTAGAGTTGAGGCAGCACGCCCTTATTAATATGTATGGCATGCTGCCATCATACTCTTAGACTGGCGTTTCCGTATAAGGCTAATCTAGTCTTACATGGAAGATTAGTAAATCCTGGGGATGGTCAATCAGACCTTTACCTCTACCCTTTTTAGAAAACCAACATACTCCAACACAATGTTGCAGTTTGAGAGGTGCCATCCAATACATCAAAAAAGATCCATAGTGAAGGGACAATGTGTACGGTTGGCTATATGGTTAGTGACAACAATGTTTTTATGAAAGAAAGGGAAATGCTGAGGGGTATGCTGGTTAGGAGGGGTTATCTGGTCGCTTTCATTGACCCAATATTTGAGGAAGTAACTAGGAAGAGACATGAGGAATACTTTGTTCCCCAGGAACATCTGATGAGGGATGTAGACAGACAAACAGCATTACTACATTTGAGGACAATACCGGCAAGTCATTTACCAGTACTATGATTTTATCATATAAATCCCAGTTCCATGACATCAAGGAAATTATTAGTAAGAAGTGGGTATTATTTGGAATTGAGAATGACCATTTGAGGGAGACGGGGGATAAATAGGTGGTAGCTTATAAAAAGGACTTAAGTATCACAAATCTGTTGGAAAGAAACATTTCAACCAACATTAGAGGCCAAATAAAAAAATGTGGTCATTGCCCACAATGTCAATACATTATTGAAGATGAGGTAGTATATATTAAGGGTTATGGAAAAGTTCTTCTAAAACATAGATTGAATTGCCAAAGTAAAAGTATAGTGTATATAGCTATTTGTCAAGTTTGTGGTCATTTTTATATAGGTAAGACCATTAATAGTTTCAAAAAACGTATTTACCAACACCTTTATGGCATTCAAAAAGGAAATAAGAACAATGCTTTAGCAAAACATATTCATGATTTCCCTAATCACCAGTTTAAATTTAGTGCAATAGAACATGTAGAGGATAAAGTGAGAGGAGGACCAACTGAACTGTTTATAGAGTATAGGGAAATGTTGTGGCAATTGAGATGCAATGCCATCCACCCACCAGGACTTAATGACAAGATGTCTGTTTCCAGTTTTTTGAAGTTAAAAGGGGATTTTCACCTTTGATTTTGACAACGAGCATTTTGTTACAGTATTGTTTTATTGTGTCCCCTTTTTCACATTTTTCATATTTTTCATTTATTTCAAATTCATAGCTGAGTGTAGGATACAACATGGGTCAAGACAGCATTTATGTTTTACATTTATATATACATATCTTTATGCTGCTGTTTTTCTTGTGGACATTTTTATACATACATTATTATCTTCTTGTATGTGTTCATACTACTGTTTGATGGGTTTAGTTATTTAAACATGCTGTTGTTAATACAGAAGAAGTGGGTGTTGCAGGGTTGTTTACAGGGCATTTCATTGTATACGTAATGATTTTAACTTGAATAGATCATGTGACCACATTTTTTATATAAAAGGAAGTTGTAATACATGTCATGGAGTTAGCCTGAGGAAGTGAAAGGGTGTACTACTGACGAAAGTGCTCAATAAAATTGTAGAAATCTAGGCTGGCCATGTGTTCTTCCATTTAATTGTTATACTTTTTGTGATAAAATATACTTTTGGCACGATAGCTATAGATGTAGCAAATGTATGATTTCCCCACTAAAGGACACCACCATATACAACAGCTGCTCAATAATCATTCATAAATAAAAGCCATTATGTTTAAAAATCCCAGCTCTGCCTTTGCTAGCAGTTCTTCATACATAGAAAACATTATACTTGTTACTCCTCTGGATGGTGACATTATTGCTAGTCTATTTCACTGAATACAGGGTCATAGCCCCCATTTGGAGAGATTCAGGACACTTTTCTCCTTGGTGGCTCTTTATCTGTATTATGAAAAAAAAGAATTATTGTTTGTTCTGTACTGTTAACGTCTTTTCTTAAATTTCTGGTTGGGCTATTTCATTTTATGCTTATCAACTCTGTCCAGCTTCATATAAAAGACTTCACCTGAGGTTTTTTGAAATGAGTTATGAGACTTGTTAAAAGAGATTCAGGAAGAAAAGGGATACATATACCCCTTCCTCTTCTAATCACTGTTCCCCTTGAGAACCACAGTGGCAGCACAATACAAACCAGACTTCACTATCTTCAGCATTAATCCCCAGGTGATACTGTAAGCTCTAAAGTCATTCCCAGGAAAACTGGGAGTTATCATCTCTACACTAAATGATGGGTCTATCCTGGAGTCTTCTTCCAGTGGGCCATGCCTGGGGCACCTCCTGCAAGAGGTACCTGGAGGGGCATCCTTACCGAGTGTCTAAACCAATTGATCTGACTCCTCACATCCTAAAAGAACAGAAGCTCTAACCATCATTTTCCATGCTTGTTAAGCTCCTCATTCTGTCACAGAGAGTGAGCCCAGCAAACTTCTGAGGAACCTAATTTGTGCTACTAACATCCATGATTTCTCCTTTTGGTCCCTGCACAAAGCTTGTGGCTTTATGTAAAGAAGGGAGCACAGACTGACAGCTACATTGAAATCTTCACCATTAAACTTGGCTTTCGATTCATGCACACAGTTCAGCACAATCCCTGCAGAGCAATCACAGCTGCATCCATCCCTGGTCAGTAATTCCATCTGCTCTCATTAAGATGACCCCAAGATAGTTAATAAAGGGTAGCTGCACCCCTCGCACATGCTGTCAGCAGCAGGGAAGCATGACCTCTAATGTGAAGGTGCTAATTCTCATACCAACCACTTCACGCTTTGAAATGAGACCAACAGGACATCATCTGTAGATAACTAATATGAAGTCTTTACATCTCCAAAATGAATAATTAACAAACAATTAAAACAAGTTGCAGTCTTGGTGGGAACCTCTGCTTATTTTCTACACATTCGTCGTGATACTAAGACTGCGAGCACAGTTCTTCCTCCAAAAGTCCAGGAGATGAGATGACACACAGAAGGACTAGGACCTTGTACTGCTCTAGCATACACCTCCCACAATACATTCTGAGTTACAAAGTCATATGTCACAAAGTACACATTCCCATTATCCCAACCAATATGTGTGCAAGAGAAACATCCTGTGACAGTCCCACAGCTAGGATGGATCCTGCACTGTACCTCCTGAGTCAGAGGCTCAGTTATTGGATAAGTCTTCCTTTCAGCACCTTAATATGGGCATTCTCAGGGAGGCTGACCCTGTTATACTTCCGAATTTGGCACACACCCCACTGCCTTCCCATGTACCTCTCAACTTCTTGCTTAGGGATTCTGGACAAAGCCAGAAATATGAATGAGAAAGGTCCAAAATAAAGGACAATTTTAAAATATTACTCTCATTCAGTTAAAACGTCAATAGGACAAGTTTTACATCAACCTGCATTTTCTAAACAATAAGTAGAATGAAACTCTAATGTCTGTCATAATTGACTAACTATAATACTGAGTAATTTATCAGAAAATCACACATTTTATGAAGGACAGGGCAAAAATATGAAGAAAAATCATGAACTTTCCATAAATTCTGGGACAGTTGAAAGGTAAGCTGCCTTCCCTTTTTGAATGGATCTACTTCATTAAAACTGAACGTTCAGATAACCAACAATCACATAACCGACACCAGAACACTGACAACTCACAATCCCGACAGTTTGAAACAACGAAAGCCCACATTACCGACACAGGAGTAACCCTGCATCTCTCGTAGCACATATACAGCTCTACAGCAAGTGCAATTCAGTCATCCTAGAGTGGCCAAATATACGTAGTAAATACCAATTAAGTGATAATTGCCAGAAATTAACAAATACAAATTGCATGAATCAGAAAGCTTTGAAATCCTCAGCACAGGTGGCTATCATTGTGCTATTCACCGAAGACACTATGGCTGACTTGGAAATGGATGCCCCAGGAATTTTAAATGGTATTTACACCACAGCAGCATCCCAAAAGGGTAAACACTTGCTCGTGATTGATGGGTATCTGTACCATTTAGAACAAACATGAAACACAAAGAGGTATTTGGGATGCAAATATAAAGTTACAGATGATTGCAAAGGCAGAGCGGTAACTATGATAATGCCGGATGGGGATCACTTAGAAAAGTCTGTTGCACACAATCATGAACGGGATCCTGGTGAAATGCAAAGGTGTGTCATATGTGGAAGTTTAAAAACCAGAGCTACTTACAGTAGGGATACCCATGTCTCATAGTTGAAGACGCGGTAGCATCAACATCGCTAGATACAATCCATTGTATTCCCCACAGAAGGGCACTGCTCCAACAAGTGGGTTGAGTGAGACGTAAAATAGGTCTAACAGACAGGACAGAAGATCTAACATTAGAAAGCATTGATTTCAGTAAGTATCCCCTGAAAGATGGAACATTCGTGAGTAAAGTCATGTTTGATCCCACAACAGACACTTACGTGGTGGTGTTCTCAACAGTTGAGAATCTACATGACCTTAGCCGCACCTCCATTTGGTCAATGGATGGTACCTTTTTTACTAAAGGTGGAACTGTGAGGCAGCTTTACATTCTACATGGTTTCCTAAAGTGCAGCAGTCACAATAAATCTGTTCCACTGCTATATTCACTAATGTCTAAGAAATCCTTCAAGTGCTACAATTACCTATGGCATAGTATTTTTCACCTATTTGTAGAGCATGACTTGGAAGTCACAGTGTGATATGTGCTCTGTGATTTTGAAATTGCTGCCTTAAAAAGTATTAGTCATAATATCCCTTCAGCACACTCAAAGGGTTGTCTATTCCACTTTGGGCAAAATGTGTGGTGAAAAGTGCAGTCACTATATCTGGCTTCATTATACAACAGGTCACAAGCATTTCAATTGGCCATTAAGTCACTAGGTAGCCCTTGCATTTCTTAAAGAATGTGATGTGGAAAGTACATATGAACTTGTGAAAGAGACATTCCCAGCTGAAGGAAAGGACGTTCTCAAATACTTTTCTGAGTGTTATGGATATGGGAAACAGCGAAAATTTAATACTAAGATGTCCTCATTAATGAGGTTTCCACCATTGTTCCCAATTTCCTTTTGGAACATCAGTGAGTTAAATGACTTAGGCCTATCAAGGATGTAGAATTCTATAGAGGAGTGGCACAGAGACTCAAATGTCTCCTAGGTGGAAAGGGTACTAACCTGTCAGTCTTGTTGTCCACTTTAGTTAAAGAACAAGACCATATCGATGAGTTACGAGTACGGATGTCAACAGGTTACATTCCTTCACCCAAAAAGAGGAAACTCATGTTGAGAAGTGAGCAGTTTCAGAATGTTATCTCACATAGGGATGACTATTCTCCCATAGAGTTCATGAAGATTATTTCTAAACTTTTGAAAATGTGAGCGAACGTAGTTACAGTGTGTTGTCACCAGTGGGTTTTGCCAGTATTTCATGGCATACGTGGTTTCACTAATATGGCTGATGGGGATATGCACTATGGTGATTTACTCTCTTCATACCTATTGTGTACTACTTAGGGGCAAACATGATGACAGTACGTTGAATGTGTAGTTACAGTTCCTGTTTAACAGAGTGCCTTATTATGCTTCTGAGGTTTTTGACAGTTATTATCGGCTAACTGGGTGTGCTGCTGAGTGGCCGGTCATGCACATGAACTCAGATTCTGTACATGATGCTGATAATATGTACTTTAAGGGCATATTATTATGAGTTACGCAACGTTGTGTGGCATGCAGTGATTCACATGAATACTTTGTCGGTATTCTCATTTTCGGCGTTTTGGCTTTCCTTGTTTCAAACTGTCGGGATTGTGAGTTGTCAGTGTTCTGGTGTCAGTTATGTGATTGTCGGTTATCTGAACATTCGGTTTAATGAAGTAGATACTTTTGAATATATGGACCATCACCCCATTTTGCCAGTCCAGAAATAATGTCCCTTCCATCTGCTCAAAATCAAAAAGGCGTGTTGACCATGACAAGTCAAGATACACTGCCTTCAGTACCCCAGAACTGTTTAATTTGGATCCTTATCAAAATGTCAGCATTCACATTGTAAATAGATATTCAGTATTTTCATGTTTTCTATTTTATTATTTATTATTAAATATATCTATACCTTTCATTGTGGCTGGTCTTTTATAAAATATTTTAACCTTTGATACTAATTGCATTTATTTGGTGGCACTGTGGCTTCAAGCTCCTGTAAATCTTTCCACTTGGTCAATTACTTTTTGTATAAGTATTAATTTTACTAAGAGTAATTGGGTATCCTGGTAAGAGCCTTAAAGTAGCTGGCTGTTGGCAGTGAATCTAGCTTCTAGTCTGGGTGGAGGTGGCATAGTGGGTAAATCTGTGCCAGCCTTTCTTTCCCAGCTGTGTGTGTATGTGTGTGTGTGTGTGTGTGTGTGAGTGTGTGTGTGTGTGTGTGTGTGTGTGTGTGTGTGTGTGTGTGTGTGTGTGTGTGTGTGCGTGTGTGTGTGTGTGTGTGTGTGTGTGTGTGTGTGTGTGTGTGTGTGTGTGTGTGTGTGTGTGTGTGTGTGTGTGAAAATCAAATCTCAAAAAGTGTCTGTGTCAGCTGCTTGGAACTGGGGCACAGAGCACTGATATCTGTAGAGAGAAAGGTAGAGTCTTATTTGGGGCCTGGAAAAGAAGTCCAGCCCCATGATCGAAGTGTGCTTCCTGTGTGCTATTAAGGGAAATTGCACTTGGCGCAGACAGCTGCATCTGAAAATACTGTGTGTATTGATTTTTCTTCTAAATGAATGTTCCCCACCACTGTCAGTGGTGAGGATTGAGGCTCCTTGATTACTGGCCCAAAGGAAGGATGTTACGCACAGCACTTGAAATGGTTACCATTTAATTGGAGAAGAGGGGTAAGGCGTGCCTGAAGGCAGGTAAAGGCTAGGACTGTGATAGTGAGAGCCAGAACTTTGAATGTTGGCAGTATGACTGGTATAGGGAGAGATCTAGTCAATATGATAGACAGAAGGAAGGTTGGTATATTGTGTGTGCAAGAGACCAGATGGAAGGGGAGCAAGGCTAGATGTATCGGAGGCAGGTTCAAATTGTTTTATCATGGTGTGGATGGGAAGAGAAATGGCATTGGGGTTATCCTGTAGGAACAGTATGCTAAGAGTGTTTTGGAAGTGAAAAGACTGTTGGATAGAGTGATGTTTATGAAGCTGGAAATTGATGGTGTAATGATGAATGTTGTTAGTGCATATGCTCCACAAGTTGGGTGTGCGATGGATGACAAAGAAACATTTTGGAGTGAGTTGGATGAAGTGGTGATGACTGTACCTAAGGGTGAGAGACTGGTGATTGGAGCAGATTTCAATAGGCATGTTGGTGAAGGGAACAGAGGGGATGAGGAAGTGATGGGTAGGTATGGTGTTAAGCAAAGGAATGCAGAAGGTCAGATGGTAGTGGATTTTGTGAAAAGGATGGACATGGCTGTGGTGAATACATATTTTAGCAAGAGGGAGGAGCATACGGTGACATACAATAGTAGAGGAAGATGAACACATGTGGATTATATCTTATGTAGAAGGGCCATTCTGAAGGAGATTGGAGGCTGTAAAGTGGTGGCAGGGGAAATTGTAGTTAGGCTTCAAAGGAGGTGGTTTGTAGGATGACATTGGTGATCAAGAAGAGGCGGAGGAGTGTGAGGGCAGCACCAAGGATCAAATGGTGGAAATTGAAAAAGGGTAATTGTGAGGTGGAGTTCAAGGAAGAGTTAAGACAGGCACTGGGTGGCAGTGAAGAGTTACCAAATAGCTGGGTAACTACAGCCAAGCTAGTAAGGGAGATGGCTAGAAAGGTGCTTGGTGTGACATCTGGAAAGAGGAAGAAGGACAAGGAGACCTGGTGGTGGAATGAAGACATACAGGAGAGTATACAGAGAAAGAAAAAGGTTGGCGAAGAAGAAGTGAGATTGTCAGAGAGATGAAGAAAGTTGACAAGGGTATAAGGAGATGAGGTGCATGGCAAAGAGAGAGGTGGCGAAGGCTAAGGATAAGGCGTATGAAGAGTTGTATGAAAGGTTGGACACTAAGGAGAGAGAAAAGGACCTGTACCAATTGGCTAGACAGAGGGACCAAGCTAGTAAAGATGTGCAGCAGGTAAGGGTGATAAAGGATAATGAGGGAAACATACTCACGAGTGAGGAGAGTGTGTTGAGCAGATGGAAAGAGTACTTTGAGGGGCTGATGAATGAAGAGAATGAGAGGGAGTGAAGGTTGGATGATGTGCGGATAGCGAATCATGAAGTGCAGTGGATTAGCAAGGAGGAAGCAAGGATAGCTATGAAGAGGATGAAGAATGGAAAGGCTGTTGGTCCAGATGGCATACCTGTGGAAGAATGGATGAGTTTAGGTGAAATGGTAGTGGAGTTTTTAACTAGATTGTTTAATGAAATCTTGGAAAGTGAGAGGATGCCTGAGGAATGGAGAAAAAGTGTTTTGGTACCAATTTTTAATAATAAGGGTGATGTGCAGAGCTGTAGTAACTACAGAGGGATTAAACTGATCAGTCACAGCATGAAGTTATGGGAAAGAGTAGTGGAAGCTAGGTTAAGAAGGGATGTGAGGATTAGTGATTAGCAGTATGATTTCATGCCAGGAAAGAGCAATACAGATGTGATGTTTGCTCTGAGAGTGTTGATGGAGAAGTACAGAGAAGGTCAGAAGCAGCTGTATTGTGTCTTTGTGGGCTTAGAGAAAGCATATGACAGGGTGCCTAAAGAGGAGTTGTGGTATTGCATGAGGAAGTTGGGAGTGTCAGAGAAGTATGTAAGCGTGGTACAGGATATGTACGAGGGTAGTGTGACAGCAGTCAGGTCTGCGGTGGAAGTGATGGCTGGGTTTAAGGTGGAGGTGGGATTACATCAAGGATCAGCTCTGAGCCCTTTCTTATTTGCAATGGTGATGGACAGATTGATATATGGAATCAGACAGGAGTCCCCGAGGATTATGATGTTTGCAGATGACATTGTGATCTGTAGTGAGAGTAGGGAACAGGTGGAGGAGGCCCTGGAGAGGTGGAGATATGCTATAGAGAGAAGAGGAATTAAGGTCAGCAGGACTAAGACAGAATATATGTGTGTGAATCAGAGGGAGGATAGAGGAATGGTGAGGATGCAGGGAGTAGTGGTGGCGAAGGTGGATGAGTTTAAATACTTGGGATCAACAGGTCAGAGTAATGGTGAGTGTGGAAGAGAGGTGAAGAAGAGACTACAGGCAGGATGGAGTGGGTAGAGAAGAGTGTCAGGAGTAATTTGTGATAGACGAGTACCAGTAAGAGTGAAAGGGAAGGTCTACAAGAGGGTAGTGAGACCAGGTATGTTATATGGGTTGGAGATAGTGGCATTGACAAAAAGGCAGGAGTCAGAGCTGGACATGGCAGAGTTAAAGATGTTAAGATTTGCACTGATTGTGATGAGGGTGGGCAGGATTAGGAATAAGTATATTAGAGGGTCGATCCAGGTTGGAAGGTTTGGAGACAAAGCCAGAGAGGGAAGATTACATTGGTTTAGACATGTGCTGAGGAGGGATGCAGATTATATTGGGAAAAAGATGCTGAGGATGAAGCTGCCAGGTAAAAGGAAAAGAGGAAGGCCTAAGATAAGGTTTATGGATGTGGTGAGAGAGGACATGCAGGTGGTTGGTGTGACAGAGCAAAATGCAGAGATAGGAAGAAATGGAAACAGATGATCCGCTGTGGTGATCCCTAACAGGAGCAGCCAAAAGAAGAAGGACAACAACTTCCAGACTAATTATATTAGATAGCAGATGACCAGTTGAAATTCAACCACCATGTATCCCATGTGGTTAAAAAAATCATCAAAAACTAGGTGCATTATACAGAGTAAAAACCTTCACTGACATAGCCAGAGGATATATAGCTTCTAATTTCTTTTTGCCTTCTCTCCTCTGTATTGCTTCAGTCTTCTCTAAATGTCAGGTTTCACAACTGTCCATTCATGAGCAATGTTATAATAAAATATTCAATTTTTCAGTCAATGGTAACAATAGAACATATAACTGCCTAGCCCTCAGAAAATTAAACTGGTTTGAACTACCCCATCACCTAGCTCTCTCTCAGATAACTACAATACACAGACTTTGATATACACCAGAAAACTGCCCATCCCTTGGCAGCTTAACACAAAATTACTTCCCCAACAGAATTTTACACTCTAGAGAAAAATCACTAATCACTATAACAAAATCATCTAAAACTGCAGGTGAATCACTATATTCAAACAGTGTAGCTAAAGGAAGGAACCACATCCGACTTCCAATGAAACCCATTCAGAATGCAAACTTATTTCCAACAAAACTAAAACTTCACCTATCAATGGATCCACTGCTGTGCATCTTCATGATAAATGCCACTGTTATCTTCAGCTTTCCATATTGTCAAACCATGTCTATTTTTTCAGAGTCATATACCCCACCTTCAATTATGACTGAATAGTTTTAATAGCATCTCCTAATTATATTCATTATTTTGTGACACTCCTCATCCCCATCTCTTTACTTTTAATATAAACCTTATTGTAGCCATATATATAATTGCCTCTGAACCTGTTTATTATTATTATTATTATTATTATTATTATTATTATTATTACTCCTCATCTAACAGTTGATAGCTATCAGACTGGAGAGTATTACTGGATGGTAGATGAGCCAAATATAGCTTTGTGTCTGGCTATAGCCATGTTGTCCTAGAAGTTGATCCAATCCTACCATCTACTTCTGGTACTACCTTGTCAAAAGAGTGAATGTCCACTGAGTTCAGTAGTTCTAAGTATTTCTTTCATCTTCTGACAGTGTCCTCAGTCTAGGGTACCATTTCTCCATCCTTGATGAAAACAACCTAGGCAATGCCCCCCCTCTCCCATATCACCAGACAACCTCATTGGCATGGGTCCAAATGGAGATCTGATAAATCAGCAAACGAAGGAGAGTAGTATTGCTGGAATTGAATTCATCCTCAAGTCTTGATGATACCTTCACAAGGTAGACCCTGTTTTTCACAAAATCTTACCAAGACAACACTGATATACAGAATGTATTTTATTTAGCATATGTCATTGATAGAAGGAATGGAGAAAAAGTGTTTTGGTACCGATTTTTAAGAATAAGGGTGATGTGCAGAGCTGTAGTAACTACAGAGGGATTAAACTGATCAGTCACAGCATGAAGTTATGGGAAAGAGTAGTGGAAGCTAGGTTAAGAAGGGAGGTGATGATTAGTGATCAGCAGTATGGTTTCATGCCAGGAAAGAGCACTACAGATGCAATATTTGCTCTGAGAGTGTTGATGGAGAAGTACAGAGAAGGTCAGAAGGAGTTGCATTGTGTCTTTGTGGATTTAGAGAAAGCATATGACAGGGTGCCTAGAGAGGAGTTGTGGTATTGTATGAGGAAGTCGGGAGTGTCAGAGAAGTATGTAAGAGTGGTACAAGATATATACGAGGGTAGTGTGACAGCGGTGAGGTCTGCGGTGGGAGTGACGGATGAGTTTAAGGTGGAGGTGGGATTACATCAAGGACCAGCTCTGAGCCCTTTCTTATTTGCAATGGTGATGGACAGGTTGACAGACGAGATCAGACAGGAGTCCCCGTGGACTTTGATGTTTGCAGATGACATTGTGATCTTTAGTGAGAGTAGGGAACAGGTGGAGGAGACCCTGGAGAACTGGAGATATGCTCTAGAGAGAAGAGGAATAAAGGTCAGCAGGACTAAGACAGAATATATGTGTGTGAATGAGAGGAAGGATAGAGGAATGGTGAGGATGCAGGGAGTAGAGGTGGCGAAGGTGAATGAGTTTAAGTACTTGGGATCAACAGTTCAGAGTAATGGTGAGTGTGGAAGAGAGGTGAAGAAGAGAGTACAGGCAGGATGGAGTGGGTGGAGAAGAGTGTCAGGAGTAATTTGTGACAGACGAGTACCAGTAAGAGTGAAAGGGAAGGTCTACAAGAGGGTAGTGAGACCAGCTATGTTATACGGGTTGGAGACAGTGGCATTGACAAAAAGGCAGGAGTCAGAGCTTGACGTGGCAGAGTTGAAGATGTTAAGATTTGCACTAGGTGCAACGAGGATGGACAGGATTAGGAATAAGTATATTAGAGGGTCAGCCCACGTTGGAAGGTTTGGAGACAAAGTCAGAGAGGCAAGATTACGTTGGTTTGGACATGTGCTGAGGAGGGATGCAGAGTATATTGGGAAAAAGATGCTAAGGATGAAGCTGCCGGGTAACAGGAAAAGAGGAAGGCCTAAGATAAGGTTTATGGATGTGGTGAGAGAGGATATGTAGATGGTTGGTGTGACAGAGCAAGATGCATAGGACAGGAGGAAATGGAAACAGTTGATCTGCTGTGGCGACCCCTGATAGGAGCAGCCGAAAGAAGAAGAAGAAGTAGGTTAAAAAATAAAAAAATAACAGGGTGTACAAGTCCCAGGATAAAAAGTGCCCAATTCTGGTAGGCATACTTGTGCCAGGACTGGAAAAAATTACAGTGTAGAATCCTCAAGACATGGAAACATTCCTACAATGGGGCTAGGCCAGGCACAGGGGGAGGATGGCCATCCCGTTGTAGAAGAAAGTAGTAGTGCACAAAATAACAAAAACTGATAGGCCAAAACAGAGCTATAGAGATGATAGAGTGCACCACTGAGGATAAAAATAAATAAATTATATATTGTTACTATTATGCAAGAAGCCCAGAATTTCCAAACAGAAGATATACAAAATATCAAGAGAGAAATTAGAGGAAAGAAAATGCTTGCACAAGAAAAACTGTCAGAAGCTTCAAATAAAAAATGTGTGTTCATGAATACAACAGATTTATGAAAAACATTATATCAACCAAGAAACCTTGAGCTGTTTAGAAAAAGAAGCAATTGAGGAAGTGTGAATGTATAAGAACATAATCTCGAGATTTTTGAAAGGTATGAAAGAGAAATATGGACATGGGAAAGAAAAAGAGATCTGATATGGTGCAATATTTATGCAAAGGAGAAAGCCAAAATAATTAATAGAAAAAAGCAGCCCCAAAGATATTTGAAGAGAAATAAAGGCAAAGGCATCCAGATATGGAAAATTTCACAATACAAAAATAAGATCACAAAGACAGAAAGTAGAACAGAAGATTAGTAAAGTAGAAGTTAAAAAAATAGAAGCTGAAGTTATAGAATACCTGAGAAGTTAAGAATTTAGTGTAGAAAGTCTAACACAGGTTATATCACAGCATGATGGAGCAACAAGTCCCCCAAGTAAGGAGAAACAGGAGGATGAGGACACATCTGAAGAACAAATATGGACATGGGGGGGGGGGTTAATATGGAGCAATATTCATGCAAAGGAGAAAGCAAAACAAATCAATACAAAAAAAGCAGCACCAAAGATATTTGAAGAGAAATACAAGCAACGGCATCCAGATAAGGAACATTTTATAATACAAAAAATAAGAAAACAAAGAGGAAAAACAGAAAAAGGATTAGTAATGGAGAAGTTAAAGAAACAGAAACTGAGGTTATGGATTACCTGCTAAGTGAAGAGTGGAAAATCGAACTCTGATAACATCACAGCAGGATAGATCAATGGATCCCCAAATTAGGTAGACACCAGTGAAGCAAAAAACATCTGATCAGTTGCCATATGAAGATATTTTGGAGCCTTCCATAGGAAACCAGTACAAATGTTCATTTGGAGTTGCACAGCAAGAGAAAGAACAGAAAACTGTGGCAACTCTGATGCAGTCAATGTTGTGGAGTGATAGGCCAGAGAGTTGCCATATGAAAGATCAATGGATGATACAGGATGAAACTGAGGAGAAAATGTCACAGGAAGATGCTCTGGAATTTTCTGTAGAATGTCCACAGGAAATGGAGAACAAAGAATGTGCCCTCAGTTTAGAAGAAAATGATCTAAGAGAAGAGTTGCTTGATTTAATAGAGATGGACAGACATATTAAGATCAATTAACGAAATAAACTACAGAAAGTCAACAAACCCAAAAGTTAGAAGTCTGATAAAACAAATGAACACAGTAACTAGGACTGTTCATAGAGATTTATGTGGTATAACAAAAGTAAATAGGATATATTACTGTGTATCTAATTAATAACAGATAAAGTCTTACAACAAAAACACAGGGCAGTAAGGGAAAGAAAAGGGAGAAATCAAATGCCATCATGGAAGTATCGAATAGAGAAAACTATAAAGCAGGTAAGACAAGAACTGTCACTTTTAGAAGAGTATAGAAGAGAGAACAGCTCAACAAATATACTCAGAAAGATAGACATAAAAGCAATGTGGAGCATCAGAACAGATCAGGATCTATCATGCACTATCGCAAATAATACATTAAAAATATCAGCACAGACAGAAAAACTTAGAAGATATGCAGATAAATATAAAGGAAAAGTACAAAATAAGCAATTTATTGATGATTCAAAAAAGTTTTATAGAAAACTGGGAAATGACAAAAGGAATTGCAACATCACCAAAAAAGAAGAAATGGATGCATTTTTCAGAAATATTTATGAAGATCCTGTGGGACATAACAAAGATGCTGAATAGACTGAAGGAGTAAAGAAAGAATAAGAAGTTAAAAAGGTACAGGATACGAAATGGGATGAAGTGACAGAGACATTGAAACAAAGTTAAGAAAAGCTACTAACTGGAAAACCACAGGCCCAGATGCAGTACCTAACGTCTGACTAAAAGTAGTAACATCTTTACATGAAAATTTAGCCATGAGTAAGAACTATTTATATGCACACCTCGAACAGGTACCAACCAGATTAAAAAGAGGAAAAATAATACTCCTACTTAAGAGAGAACCTACAAGCAATCCTAAAACCTATAGGCCAATAACTTGCCTTCTGACGATGTATAAACTAGGTACTGGAATTGATGCCAACAGAGTTTATAGTCATTTAGAAGAAAATCAATCAAGGAAATAGAACGAAAGGGTAACAAGAAGTCATATGGAACGAAGGATCATGTAAGTATGGCATGTATAGACTACAAAAAAATCTGACAGTATTCCACATTCATGGATAAAAGAGTGCTTAAAAATGTATAACATACACCCTACACTGATCGATTAAATTACAGTGAACATGAAACAGTGGCAAACCACTTTGCAGTTAAGCCATGATAAAGGCAGATATTCCAGGGTGACTCTGTCACTGCTGCTCTTCGTCTTGACCTTAACCCATTAAGCTGTCTACTTAACAGATTAGGCCATGGCTACAGTCTGGATCTCAGAAAACAACAAGCTGTTAAGACTTCTCATCTTCTTTTTGTAGATTATTTAAAACTGTATACTTCATCAGATGAGGAACTGAAGTGGTAAAATATTTTCAAATGATTTAAGAATATCATTTGGTCTTGATAAATGTGCAAAAACAACCTTTAAAGCAGGAAAGCTGCAGCACCAAGAAAACATCAACCTGGGACAGGAATGTGATATAAAATAACTTGAGCAAGACAGAGTGCATGAATATTTGGGAAGTGATGAAGGATAAAGAATAAAACATAAACAAATGCAAATAAAACTTAGTAAGGAATATTTTAGAAGACTAAAATTAATACTGAAAACAGCGCTGACATCTAGGAACAAAATTCAGGCTATAAACCAATTTGCTATTCCTGTCCTAACTTATAGTTTTGTAGTGACTTGACTGGCCCCAAAAGGTGTTGGATCGGTTGGACAGGAAAACAAGAAGGATGCTTCATGTTTATCAAATGATTTATAAAAAAATCAATGTATACCAAGACTATATATTCCCATTTCTGAAGGAGATATGGGTCTCCTCAAAAATTGAATACATGTATAGATCTACAGTGATAGAACGGGTCTATATTAGAACATCGAACATTCAAAATTTAGAGTATTCTAATATCGAACCATATTAATCGAAAATTTAAAACATCAAACATACAGAACAGTGAATTTTTTCCTAGGGAGAAAATTTGCTGTTCCAAAACACATACACACAACACAAGCACACCAAACAAACAGCAATCCACAAACATACACCTAAACTCTTACACCTAATCCTACACTAAACTATACATACACCACTAACTATCCACTTACCTTAACCCAAACCCTAAACCTAAGGTCCATCACTATCGAACAGTCACCTCACCCTGCCCCCTAAACCTAACTCACCTACCCCGCCCTAACCCTCACGTCCACACAATCGCACACTTACCTGACCCGCGCCCTAACTCACCTAACCCACCCTAACCCTCACGTCCACACAATCGTGCACTTACCTGAACCCGACCCGTAACTTTCCACCACACTGCTGAAAATACCGAAGCAACAGAAACAGACAACCAAATTCTTTCCCTAGGAAAAAATTTGGTTTTTTGTTTCTTCGATATTTTCAGCGTTCGCTGAAATGGGTCAATATTAGAACACTCGAACTTTTGAATGTTCGTTGTTCTAATATAGACCCTCATAGGACTACATGCATACCTGCTAACCTCACAAGACCCAAACATAGTGAAGGTTTTAAAACATGAGGAGAACAAGCCTAAAATTACTTCCCTACTTACTTTAGCAGAAGCATATCGGTGTCAAGTGGGAATGGAAATCAAAGTAGTAGTAGATAAAAATCAGGCAGCAACTGAATTTGACAAAAAAAAAAAAAAAAAAGAATGAACATAAGGTGAAGGATCAGATGAGAAGGCAAGAAATGTGGAAAATGCATAAATATAGTTGCAAGTATAGAAAATTCTTAGAATCTCATGTTGATCAGGATCGAACACAGAAACAGTTAAGGAGAGGTGAATTTAAACCAAAAGACAAAAGGTCAACATTGGTTTACCAAGATAGTACACATTGGTTTAAAAAGTCCATTGAACACATCGAAGAAACAGACAAATGTAGGTTTTGTAAAACAGAATTGGAAACAGTCTCACATCTTGCAAAAGGACTGCATACTGAAATGCATAATAATGTGGCAAGACGGCTGCATTGGGGATTGTGCAAACATTATAATACTGAAGTAGCTGAAAAACATTGGAAACATGAGCTACAAAACTTTATAGAAAATGATGAAGTTTATATTACATAGGATCACCCATTACCAACAGTTGAAAAAAATAGATGCAAGAAATTAAAAAAAAACTAGGCATTGCCTCCCTCTCCCATATCACCAGACAACCTCATTGATAGTTAGCAGAGAGGACTAAAGCTCTGAGCCAGTAATGAGCTGCTTCGTGTGCCCAGGGTACAGTGTTTGATTCCTTTCACCCTCATTAGTCTTCTGTGGGAATGTAGGTAAGTCACTTAACCAGACAGTGTTTCTGGTGTGCCCATGAAAAGGCATTATTGTGCCCACTGGGTTTACCTAGTCAGAAAATAAGTAAAATAAAAAAATAATAAAAAATCTAAAAAATAATTCTTCATCACCTCACCATCTTCTTCCCACAACCAGGTCTTTGCTTCCACAACAGCCAGATCTGCTGCTTTCTTAGGCTATCACACACTGTCATGTATAATTACAGTGAACAGCTTTTCCTTGATTTCTTTTATTCATGTTTTGTAGAAACCACAATATGTTTATTTGTTCATGTAAGCTAGAAGAATAATTTGTGTTTTTTTAAACAAGAAACATCTTTATTAAATCACATATGACATAAGCAATCTTACATTTATCTAAATGAAAGCAAACCATACTGACATAATTTTGATTGCAAACATTATACATTACAAAGCATGTTGACACAATTGAAGTTACAAACATTATACATCAGTTATAATCTATCCAGTCATTGTCAGTCAAACATTACACAATTCATTGAAATCCTGCCTTCTTTTAAACCTTGTTCCTCCTCTGCATGTTTTGTTCCCACAATTCCCATTTTTCCAGTGTAATTTGCTCATATCCTTTTCTAAAGATCACATTCCAGTTGTTTTATCTCTGTTACTATAGTCTGTACTTCTAATAACGTTGGTTTATACTTTGATTTCCATTTTCTAGTAATTGCTTTTTTGGCAGCCACCATAATTAAACTCAGCAAGGCCTTACTATGTCTAAGCAATTCCTATTCTGTATCACAGGTTAAAAAAAATAATTTCCTTAGTTGCACCAATTTTCTTACCCAGTATCTCTGACCGAGCAGTCTCCAGGGAATCTTTGAAGTCTGCCAACTCATTACACTCACAGAAAATATGTTCCCAGTTACCTCTTTCTTCCCCATCACACCTCCAACGTTTGCTGTCTGCCTGAGGAAAAATTCTTTGGAGACTACTTGGGGTATAAAAATACCTACGCAAACACTTCCAAGCAAAGATATTAAATCTTCTAGATTTTGTTGCATATTTGGAAGACATGCATATATCCCCCATTATTTTTTTGTGAATTGCTTTTCCAGTCTGTCTCCCCAATCCTTTCCAACCTCTCCTGATTGATTCTTATAGTTATCATGCAATATTTTATATGCTCTACTAATTATTCCTTTCTTAATGACATGTACTTCTGTGCTTTTTGTCACATTTTCCCCACTGTTGTGCAACTGGGGTGTTGGTATCTATAAGTAAAGTTAGTATAGGGGAGCAAGCCCCTCACATGGAGTAGGGGCCTTGTCCACTTGCAAAAACACATTTTTTACTGTTTTGGGGTGTTTTTGAGTGATGCAACAGAATAATAAAAAAAAAATCAATGAAGTGGAACTCCTAGTGTGTTGCTTTGACAGAATATAGTAAACTGCTTTCCAAATGTTGACATCTATTAGTGAAATGTGTAAAATCCTCTTCCATGCTAACACTACAGAGAAGACTTAATTTGTTGTCCTGAGAGGTTTCGTTACTGCTGGTGTTCACATCCAGGTGCTAGTGTTACCACCATAACATGAATCAATCAGCTTATAATCACAGTTCCATAACTACTGAGGTCTTGAACAGGGTTCTTCCAGATTTTACATCCACAGCCTCTCTCTCTATATATGAGCTAAGCTGTTCTAGAAGTGGTTGCTGAACTTATTCTGAACAGAAGCATGAGACAGGAATTCCAAGGATATCCTTGTTACATATCTTGGATTCTTGGGTCTGACAGCTGCCATCCCAGGCATGTGACCCAAATCATCATTGAGTAGTGATCTTTTAATAGCTTAGTATCATTGATATCATTGGCCAGAATAAATGGCTTTAGGTCTGTTGACATACATACTAAGTCAGTCACTGACATTTGACCCAAGGTGTTCTGGTAAGAAGTGCATTTATAAGCAGCATTGTTTTTAAATACGGTATCTTTTACAGACAGCTCATGAGTAGCATAGACATTTGGTTCAAAACAGGACTCCATTCCTTCTGATCGTGTCCTTCCATGTATCTCCATCAATCCACATGTGACCGTTAACTTCTCCAAGCAGAATTTTACAGTTAGCAGATGGTACCTTTCAAAAACTACTACCATAGTCTCCAAGAAGGCAGATTACTCTGAACAGCTTTTACTTACATATGTTCAAAAAAGACATAGTTCTCCTTGCTGCAACTTAGAGTAGAAGTAAGGTGCCCTCTTGTCTACCTGAAAAACACTAAATGTATGGTACGCACCCAGAAGTATATTAACATCTCCACACCTCCCCGCAGGCTCTGCTGAGTGTCAGGTCCAGAGAAGGAGAAAAACCACAGTCCATCAAGGAGTCGGTTTCCAGCATCAGAGCTGCTTGCTGAAGTAAGACCGAACTGATCCTTTCCAGTCTCTCACACAAGCTATGACTGTAGCACCCCCCCCCCCCCCGAGGAACATTCCAACAGCCAATTTCTATTTATATGATCCAGTCTTTCTTAATCCACTCTGGTGCTGCCTGTCAGTTGACTGGGACAATGAGTTTATAAGTAGCCCTACACAATGTTTTTATATTGAACCTAACCAGGCTATATGGGTCACCCATCCAACAGTCACTGTCCACTTATTGCCACAAGCAGACCTGGCCCAGAGGTGGGTTCTGTTCTCCATTCCCTCTGTGAAAGTCTCTTATTCTGTAAGTAAAACATCAAGTACTGGTGCAATTTTTTATATCAGCCTTTCCTGGGCTGGTCCTAATAGAATAGTTTGCCAAAGAGTGAGCATACTAGGAAAATAAAGACAATATAACTCTAAAGATCACAGAGATACACACATCCATTCACCAAAATAAAGTCACAGACCCAGGAGGGATGGTGTGTTTATGTATATTCATGAATATTCTAATGTAATGTTTGAATAATGTTTGAAATGTATTTGTTTTAATAGTTAATCAATATGCATATGTGTGTTTCTCTCGCTGTGTGTGTGTGTGTGTGTGTGTGTGTGTGTGTGTGTGTGTGTGTGTGTGTGTGTGTGTGTGTGTGTGTGTGTGTATATATATATATATATATATATATATATATATATATATATATATATATGGGTCTACTTCATTTCACCTAACTTCCAATTCACTGACTCCCATTTGACTGAGACCAAATGACTGAAATTTCATTTCACTGACAGTTCATTTGACTGACAAGTATTATTAGCAAGAAAATGGAATATGCCCCCTTCCCCACTGTAGTGCGACCCTGGAGTTAGAATATATAGTTGGGGGGGTGTGGGGGACACAGCCCCCCACAACAGGGGGCGTGGGGGGTGAAGCCCCCCACTTACTTTTCTTTTACTAAGCAATATTATATCAAAACTTAACAATATCATATGAAATGAAGTGGGCGCCCCCACAACCCCTACCTATATATTCTAGCTCCAGGGTCGCACTACAGTGGGGAAGGGGGCATATTCCATTTTCTTGCTAATAATACTTGTCAGTCAAATGAACTGTCAGTGAAATGAAGTGTCAGTCAAATGAAATTTCAGTGAAATGGGGTCAGTGAAATGAAAGTCAGTGAATTGGAAGTTAGGTGAAATGAAGTAGACCCATATATATATATATATATATATATATATATATATATATATATATATATATATATATATATATATATAATATAAAACCGAGAAAATAGAAGAAACAAAACTTACATTTAAGCAAACATCAAAGGCTAAAGGAAAATAAACGGAGGCCAAACTGATATTTAGTGCTTTCATTCTTTATTGATCAGTAGAACTTCGTCAGAGTGTAGGTAAAATGAAAATTATGCCATTACATAGAGAAAAATACAAAGGTAGCAAGAACTATAACTCAATAAAATGAGACGGCATTTGAATCACCATGGAAATAGCCAATACTAATTTTTCATTAAATAGTACTGTGACTAGGTGTTAAAATGCAGTAGCCATTAATTAAATATTTAATTTAAACTAGGAATGAAAAGCATGGGGGTGGTTAAGAGAAACACCTCAAAGCACATTGAATATTAATATTCCCATTCAGACCTGATGATGCTTCTGCATTAAGAAGCAATTGCCACTTAAGTTCTTTTAACAGTAAAAATGAGTCACTGTCTCCGTAAAAGTCCTCAACCTGTTCCAAGATAAAAAAGTGAAATGGGAGAAAAGGTTACATACAATGCTGTGTTTAGCCAATGCATTATTTTTGTGCTTTGAATGGATCGCAGTAAGATGCTCTTTAATGAGATCAGAAAGTTTTCTTTTAGTTTCCCCCTCATAGAAGTTAAAGCATGTGCTGCATATTGCAGTATAAACCACATTACTGAAATGACAATAGAAATAAGATGAAAAGACAACTTTATAGTTGATATGGTTGAAGACAAAATGATCACCTGTGTAAATAAAATTGCAAACCACAAAATGACCACAATTGTACATGCCAGGGGTCAAGTCAGAGTGTACAATTTCATTACTAACAAATCTGCAGTCCCTATTTTCAAAAAAACGCCCTGAGGGAGACAAAGTAAGAGAGTTTCCCAAGGAAGCATTTAAAACCTGGTCCAGTTAATAGTTAGAATCTCCTTAATCCACTGCATGTCTCTACAGACTGGCACATGGAAACTCAGAGTCCTGTTGGTATCCGAATCAAGTGTAGCTCTTATGGTCTTGGGGGTAAAACCAGCAAGTAAAATGAATGGGAATTTAGTGTATCTCACTGTGGAAACCTCAAATATAATGTCTTCAATAAGAGGTTTAGAGTAATTTCTCAACAGGAATAGTTATTGTAGGAACAGCGCTTCTTTCTGAAAGCACACATCATCACTTACCAGCCATGAAAGTCTCATGAATTGCCCTCTGACAATGTTACATTTCATAAATAGAGGGTGTCAGCTAGTGAAGTCAAGAAAGTTATTACAGTAAGTATCTTTCCTATAGATAGTTGAGCTTAATGCACCTGTGTCTTGGTTAAGGTATATGATCATGTCCAAGAAATGGACCAAACTTCCACAGCCTGGGACTACAAAGCTTAGAAAGCTGACACTGTCATTTATTTTCTGAACAAAGTTAACCAAGTCATATTTGTTGCCCTTCCAAACAAAAAAAGATATCGTCGATATAACACTGATATAGCATCATATGCTATAATCCTGGCAAAAAAGGCAAGGTTTCCATCTCCCATGTATTAAGTACTAGATTTGCGAAAGCTGGGGCCATCTTAGACTCCATCACGACTGATCTTACCTGCTGGCAAATTTTTTCATTAAAATAAAAGAAATTATTATGGAGTACAATGGAAATGAGATCACAAATGGTGTTGACTTTATTTGGGTGGAAACCTGCATATTTAGCTAAGAAAAGACATACCATGTTGATGCCTTCTATATGCGGAATGCTCGTATACAATGCTTCGATATCAAGAGTAATGAGAAGGCAGTTAGACAGGTTAAATCTGTTCTGAAGTAGTTGGTCTAAAAATGCCCATGAATCCTTGAGATAGAATTTTCTGGTTAGTGCCATAGGATTAAGTACCAGATCTACATATTCCGATATTTTGTTCTCAGTTTTGGTCTTTTTGTTTGATATGATGTGATGGGAAGGGTATTTGAAGCATTTTTGTGGATTTTCGGTATGCCAAACAACCTTCTTAGGCATGGGGAATCCACATACATGAACTGAAATTCTTCTAGTGATAATGAGCCATTACGTAAAAGTAGTTTCAAGTGCTTATCAATTTTAGAGAACTCCTTGTTACAAAATATAATATCAACAGGTTTGAAAAATCCATTGTTCATTAAGGTGGACTCCATTCTGGAAATATATACTTGTTGTTCCATGAGAACTACCCCCGTGCCTTTATCGGCTTTCATGATTCGTAATTCTTTATCATTGGTGAGCTGGTATGTTTGTATATTTCCACTGATATTTAAAGTAAAACCATTTAAACTTCTGACGTTTACTCAGCAAGTGACACAGTGTCAAGGGATCATTAACATCCACCTGCTTGGGGCAACTGAAGGCTTGGTTTAATTTCTCATTCAAAAAATGTCATCTTAGGAGGATATAACCCTCCTTCTGCTGTACTGTGGTATCTCTTCTAGAATGTGAAACCCTTCTGTATGATGTCAGGATGGGAAGCCCAGCCCTCTGATCTTTTTGTTGTAACTATAAATATGAAACCTGCCAGTCCCCTAATGCTGCTCCAGCTACAGTAGATGATGGTAATGCTAAATATGAGCTCTTAATGTCAGACTTTGTACATCGTTAACAGGTGGGCATGATTGCTTCAATCAAATATAAACTTTTAATGGGACAATCAGAGAGGCAAGCAGTAGTAATGTGATTAGAAGTGTCATATACTGGCTTGAATAGCACATTTAGTGCTCTAAAAATATAATGATACCAAATGATACTCAAGAATGAATTGGTAGTGGGTATGTACCATTACTACATAACAGTGTTATATAATAGTTTTAATTGGGAAGTCAGGATTTCTTTCACAGCAGAGTAAGACTCTTGTTCTTTTTACTGCTATGTTTTGTCTTTCAGTTACTAAGGGCATTTGTATGTACCAGGGATGTGTTCTTTGCATAGTCAGAAGTATATTACAAAGGAATAACAATACATTCTAGAAGCATAGTTCCACTGAGACAGAGTGCTACTTAGTGTTTAGTGTACAGTATCAGAATTATTTATTTTTAATTGTTTGTATTTGTTTACCAGGGTACAGCACTGATATCCATGGACCTTTTTTTGATTCAGCCCAGAAGCAGTGTCTGGTTAAGTGCCTTACCAAAGTCACACAGTTAGGCAATGGAGGTTGGAGGAATCAAACCTTGCACCACTGGAAACAGCTCGTTATGGGCCTTGGCTTTGTATAAAGTTTGCATGAGGGGTTCTGTCAAAACAAGTTACAATAGTTATATCCTAGGGCATAATATACAGCTTGTTTATGGTCATGTCAGGTTTTAACTCTGATATCAATCTGTGTAGCCATACCAAGTGGTGCATATTGTTCTACTACTTTGCCTACATGCCTAAGATAGCATTAAGTAGAAATATGAGTGTCTGTAAAGCCCAGCATGTAAGCCATAGTAGTAACTTGAATTAAACTGGCACCTTCTACAAATAAGCTGAAGAAGTACATTAAAGTTACTGTTTTGTCTGCTTCTCCATCAATAATGCTTAACCATGCTCTGAATAAAAAGTACATGGACTGCAGGTAGTCACCTTTTACTGAATAATCACTACGATTATTAGATGATGTTAATGTCTGACCAAGTTTTTTTTTTTTTTTTGTTAATCTGTTAAATCCACTGGACACAAGTCCCCATACTTAATCTCATATAATACACTGTTTGATATATTGACTTGTTATCTTAGAACCTCTTCCAAAATTACATTGTTTATCAAGATTTATTTTATTAGCTTGATTTTGTTGCTCCGGTAAGTCTCTCTAGGCATGGCCAGTTTTCAGGGGAGATACAAAGTAATATTTATACTGACTAGGGCTAATTTGACTTGGGTATTGAGAAAATTCTCATATTCTTTCTGATGTTCAAGGTAAGATGGACTTACAAAGTAAGATTTATTTGGAAAATGGAAAAATGTATGCAATAGAATTATGTTTTTAATGCTATGCATTATGAGTTTATAACTTATGTTTTGAACTCTGTTACTTCAATTCTGTTACTAAACTGTGATCTGTTTTGAACTGGATTTATAACACTGTTTTTAATAAAAATGCTTCTATTCACTTTGGTGGAATCAGATTTTTTTACATTTGCTTAATCTACCACCAACTCAGGTGTACTAGACCTCAGTTTAATATCTAGTACAAAGGACAGCACCTAAGGAGTGGATTTCCCTAGCTCCTTGTTTGCAATACACTGTCAGTATTGAGATATGACTCTTAATAAGCAAATTGTAATGATAAAACCCATAGCTTTCTTTTCACCCTGATATCAAGAACGAATATGCTATATTAAACTATTCACACTGTTGTTTCCATGAAATAATAAATACACTACTCCACAGAACAATAGAAACGGAAGTTACATTTCATTAGTGTGCTGTGGGACTTCTTTTGTTCTATGTGGCACAAAAGCTGGAGAGCTATTTATTATTTTCCTGGAATGAAACCCATTTATCTTTGTTAAACAAAGCAGACACACTGTCTTTTGTCACAGACTTTTAAAATATTTAGGCAGCATCTCAACTAGTCACAAAGAAGAATTAAGTCTGCGTAATTAGCCAAAGTGTGTATCAAGTGTTTTAATTACTGACAAAGGAACAGTCTCATGTTTTTAAATCCTAACAAATGGTAAGTGAGATGGATTACAATGGCTGATTAACTTTATTTTCACTCCTCAGTAAACACATCAAAAACACCGTACTGAGTTCTAGGATATATTTTCCAGGGACATTTGCACATGAAGTGTTCTGCAAATTTAACCATACGGTACTTTTCCGTTATCGGGGCAACACTTCGAACGAGCGCTTTGAATATTGTATTTGAAGCCCTGTTGTTCTCTCTAAGTAGAAATCCGTGTATTTCAGTTTCACATACATTTCTGTTTCGCTCTATTAAGAGGAACGGGAAAATGACAACGTCAATCAACCTTTATTCTTAATTGCTGACACTACGAAGTGCAAGCAGGAAGTTACGTTTCCTTATGCTTCCGATGCACACATGTATTGTACAAGACTAAGCATTTCTTGTTACTGATGTTTTGTTTTATTGTGCAGGTGCAATACATTCACCTCTATTACCTCTGTAACATAATGAGATACCCTTAATTACCCTTTTTAACACTAAACCTCCCTCTTTTGTCGAACGCTGGTACATAGCCGAAATGCACGTCAAAATGTGGTTCTTCTTTACAGCATGTAAGAATTTGTATTTTCGCAATTCAGTGGCAGTTGATAACAGCTGCTTGCGTACCATGCTGATTTATTGGCTTTCACAAGTGATAACACTATCGTTTAGCCATACAATGAATGTAAACACATGGAACAATGAAGCAGGACAAGTAGAAGATGAAATGCACATGCTTTTAGGTACTTCTTACTGGCAAGCAACAGTCTTAACATTTAGCAGTCAGTATTAGTAGCCAATATAAAAATCAGCTATTATTCAGATATTCAGTTGCTTTCAAATACATCACAAATGAAACACAGCCTGTAAGAGACTAACCGCTCATTTCTTTACACACTTGCATTAAATAGTATCAAAGTTTGGGTGGTCAGCAGTAAAAGACATGGCAAGAGGAAAACAGTACCATAGTATGGCTGTAGAATTGAGGTTGCATGATAATGTACAGTTTTCCTCTGAAATGAAAACATTTTAAGACATTCACCTTAACATAAATATAATTTTGCTGATAACATCCATATAACAGCAGAAAGCATTCAAAGCTTCTAAAAAAAAAGCACCACCAGAGAAAAATGCAGCCAAGCGGTACACAATTTTTTGCAGGTTTTATTTTAGCGCTCATTCAAAGTGTTGCCCCGATAACGGAAAAGTACCAACCATACTTTTATTATTTGTTTTGTGTCTGTCTTGTTTAGTTTTGGCCTTAATGATTTGATCATGCATACGTACAGTTACATATGCATGACACAGTTATAACAATCGCTGTGACAGCATGATTCACAACATAACAAAGTACTGAAGTAATGTGCTAGACAGGAAATCATTTTTCAGACATGGATTAGGTCTCACAGCTTACATTTTCATGCACTGTATCTGTACACTAGTTGTTTAAGCCCCCCCCAAAAATCCAACGGTATCCAGAGCACAAGCATTTGCATTTAGTACAATTTACTACACACTGGCTATGTCCCTGTTCCAACACAGACTAACTCCTCTACTACCCAGTTTAATAACCCTACAATATTTAACCCACTACCTCTCTTAGTTCCTCATGACTCCCTACCCCCTCTCTGCTTCCACCTTTCTATACCCCACCCCTACTCCCTAACCTTTACATCCACTACATCATATCTGTCTCCCTTAGTCTATTTCCTTCTTTCACTACCAGGTATTCTGTATATACTTGCTCCTACTGTTGCTAGCTCCTTTCCGATTTTGAAAAGGCCTACCATACATCTGACACCTTGACATGAAGCACTACGGATTATTTTGCACTGATGTTCCTAGACCATATCATCTGTACTTAACTAGCCTCTAGTACTTGAATTGCCTCGTTTACATACCTGCTGTTTTGAATATTCAATTTTTTCTTCTTAACTATTGTGTAGACTAAATAGTACTGTACACAATAATGACTTACACTGAGTGTCCTATTATCTATGATAGTCTGTCACCCTTACCTTACTTGTCTTTTTAATGTGAATGTTATCTACATTAGCCTGTAAACCATGCTTTACTTTTTAATGTGTATATTATTATTTGTATGATTGGAGCTTTTCTCTTCAGGCCTTTGCTGAAAATGGACATGTATCCAGTTGGACTATCCCGGTCAACAAATGTAAAATAAATAAATAAATAAATGGCTAATGAAGAAGTAAATAACTTGATGCTTAATGTCATATTTTTATTTAAGCATTTGTTTAACTGGGTAAGTGAATTGGTTACCACAGACCATCTGAGGGCACTACCCAGGCTCTGACGCAAAAAATATTACACCTTTAGAGACCACAAAAGAAATATATGGTCATTAAAGGCTGCAAAGGGATTTTATAATACAGTACTAATAATACAGACATGAGTATTACATTTAGATAAATGTTAGCATCATTAAGACATGGAAGCATTATTCAACTAAATTATTTAATCTACATACAGCAGTAAGAACATAGACGCAGCATACAGCTGAAATGTGCACATGTATTATATGTTTTTTTAAGGGGTAGAACTCAGAATGTTGAATTGTTGTGTGATAATGGTAGGTTATCACTGACAGGATGGAATGGTTAAAGCAAAGTGGTTTGGTAACTAAAGTACCTATTAGCTTTAAAGGAACAAGTCAGCTTTTAAGGAGAAGTGGTAGCAAAGACAACACAGATTTTAGCCCTTTCAATTCACTATTAAGATACTCCAAAGAGATGTTTTACTGTGACTCATTACAGAATGAACACCGCAAAACACACACACACACACACACACATATATATATATATATATATATATGTGTGTGTATGTATGTATACATATATATATATATATTTATATATATATATATATATATATATATATATACATATATATATATATATTTATATATGTGTGTGTGTGTATAGGTTCATAGGTATAAGGTCTTTTATAACCTTAGCCACCCAGTCCACCCCAATTGTGCCTTATGTTTCATGTGTATTTATTAGGAGGGAGTATGTAAGCTAGGAAGTCTAAAGGTTATGGGGGTATGTTAATTTGAGCATAGTTAATGCCTGCCTTTTTCTATCAAAGATAGGGCTTTAGGGCAATCCATATAGGACAATGTGTTTATACACTAGATTCTCCTGATAAGGAACCTTTGAAGGCATTCAAGTTGATGCATGTGTCTGATTAGGTACATGCCAAAGGGGACATTATACTCAATAATGGGTATGATAAGGGCCAAATACAGTGGCACTATGACTTCCTTGGACTTAGATGCCATGCCGTTACTTATAAGATGGGTGACACAGAATGACTTTCTTGTTAGCTGTTTACTATCTACATATATTCCAAAGTATGCATATATATATAAAGCACTATAATGCATTTGTTTGCATTGAATTTTTAATCCGTGACTTTGGTACCGGTTATTTGTCTGTGTTAGACCCTCTTGTAAGTTGTGTGTGTCATGGGGCCATCTATGATAGCTCCCAACTTGCAATCATCTATGAACATGGTCAGCCAAAGGCCCTTGACATTAGTCTTTACCTCCAAGAAGTAGATGCCAAGTAGGAGCAATCCCGACATGGAGACCTGAGGTACCCCAATAGTGACTCATCTCATAGTGGTGGTGGTCTTACTAGTCCTGACTTCCTGGGTCCTGTCTATGAGCCAACTGACAATCCAGCAAATTATACAATGGTTTATGCCTAGTTCAGTGAATTTGTCAACTATACCTAAGTGAATATTGTATCGAACACCTTAGCCAACACCAGGTAGGTGATATGCACCCTTTTCCCCTCATCCATTGCCTTAGTAATCTTTTCAAAAAATTCCACAAAGTTAGTATACCTGACCTTTAATTCCAGTGTCTGAAGGTTGCCATTCATTTCCATGATATAGATGCATTATATATCTCTAAAATCGGTACTCACATTGTTGTCATCAAAGTGATAGACAGCAAAGTCAATCAATAAGAATGGTCAACTGCAAAAGAGTCAATTCTAAAATAAAGCAAAAAGGGGGGGAAGCTTTTTTGCAGGGGGTCAAGCCCCTTGCACCACCCAGACCCCCTGTTAATTAAATATACCAACATCAAGACTACACAACAGTTGGGGATGGGACAACTCTTTGAACTTTGCTGCTAAACGGTCTCCCACTAACTCTGGTTCCACAATGTTAATTTTTCAACAGATTGTGAATTGAGCCAATTAAACAGCCAGTTTACAAATCATTGAAAAACTTATGTTGACAGAAGTAAGATATATGCTGCCACACACACACACACACACACACACACATATATATATATATATATATATATATATATATATATATATATATATAAGGCAATATGTACTGTAGAAAGTGCACTGAATCACAAAATATAGAAATCACTCTAAAAGAACCCATCACTCAGAAAAAAATAGTAACATCATCCACAGTTTAATAAAGCAACCTTCACAGGCGAACACAATAAAAAACAGTTTCTCATTAATGTCGTGAGCACCAGTTGGCATATCTAAAGTTCATTTAGAAAACAGGCATATATATTATTATTATTTAACATATCCAGCACTTTTTCATTAAGTAACACAAATTTTGTGAATCAATACATCGTTAGATTCATGGTGAAACCCATTAAGTGAAAATAAAGATAAAGGTAAATAAAAAATAATAAACAAAATCCTTGACATGATATGATAAAATGTGGACATTCAAGTAACAATACCACCACCTAGTGGTCATATACGTATATGTATTTATGTATGTATGTAAGTGAGTGAGTGAGTGAGTGAGTGAGTATGTGTGTGTGTGTGTGTGTGTGTGTGTGTGTGTGTGTGTGTGTGTGTGTGTGTGTGTGTGTGTGTGTGTGTGTGTGTCGGTCTATCAATATAGATGGATAGATAGTGGGTTTTAAATTTTGTGTTTTCTTTGATGATCTGCAGTTGGACTACTGGTTCTTTTCCCTGGCAAAATATTGACAAAAAGGGGTTTCAACAAAGTTTGATGCAGATGTATTCAATAAATAGTAAGTTCGACGATGTGATATACACCCATATAATTAGTAGGGGTTGTGTGCGGGGGGAGGACTTGCCTCCTGTATTTAAATGGTTTCAATATTTTAGGTTTTCAGTGTTTGAGTTCCGATATTTTGAATATTCAACGTTATGAATTTTATATATATATATATATATATATATATATATATATATATATATATATATATATATATGTGTGTGTGTGTGTGTGTGTGTGTGTGTCCTGCATTTTAACAAATGCCATTTTTTCGATAAACGCAGGAGAGGTATGGTTTAATGCCGATGGTGCTGACAGTCTACCGGTGGAAATGTCGATAGTGTGTAATGTTGAGACAAACAAGTAGGGTTAAAGGTTCAATTCAATGTTAAAGTAGTTTAATCATACATAATAGAACCATACACACACACACACACAATATATATATATATATATATATATATATATATATATATATATATATATATATATGTATACACAAACACAGTATACACATACACACTCACTCTTTGGAACTAAACTAGATTTGTTACTTTAACATTAGTATTTCATTGCATTATGCCAAGGATTTTTATTTTTATTTTCACTTTATTGTTTTCACCTTTAATATAACTATGTGCTGATTAATAAACTTTGTATTACTTAATGCAGGAATGCTGAATACACTAAATAAAATCCGTTGTCATGATTTGTTGATGTGGCTTGTCACACGATTTATGTCATGTATAGAATGACTGTTTTCTAAATGAACTGTAGATATGCAGCAACGGCGTTAATGCCAAACTAGTCTTTAAACTGTGGATGCAATCATTATTTTCTTCTGAGTGTTGCATTCCTTTGGAGTCATTTTATATATATAGATATAGATATAGATCTATATAGATATATATGTATATGTTTCAATTTGCAATGTCTGTGATTCATTGTGTCAACAGGTGTAGCAGTTGTTCTTTTTATAAACACCCACTTCCTCAAAATGTACTCATTTAAAGAGACTAAATGTCACAGATTTGGAAAATCGAGCACATAAAAATGGCATATCATAGCGAAATGCAGTTACAAGTCTCCAAACAGAAATCGTCGTGGAAAAATATTAAACATTTACAGAAACAAGAAAAAGTATGTACAAATGATATCAAATTGACAATGTTTTCAATAAGTAATTAGAAAGAAAATAATTGTTTCACTCTATTTTTGTTATAAATGAGAAAAAAATAGATATGGAGATGCATACAGAAGAAGCACCAGCAACTGTTATTCCAGAAAACGTTTCTGTTCATTGCTCCCTACGAAACGAGCTACCTACAGAATACTGTTATGAGGCTTAAAACTAAAGCAGGTAAGATCCTGTCTGAGCTGGATGAAATAGCCAAAATATGCCATGAAAAGTACAAAAAATGTACTTTTGTTTTGGCAAAAGTGAAGAACTATGTTTGTGTTGAAGAAACTGCAGAATTTTGTGTCAAAATGGAAACAAAGAAGTTTGCAAAGAAAATGTCTCACTGGAGTTTAAATCAGTAGAATGATCATTTTAAGTACATAGTGAAACGTTTCGTGAGGAGCCAAGCATACTGTATAGTGGTAATGCTGCCACCATGATGAATTGGGGGGTCCCTAGTTTTGAAAAAGTAAATCATAGCCATTTACAGTGAAAGAAAGTAAAGAATGGTAAATGGTTGAAAGAAAATGTAATATTAGTTCATTGAGGCATACTGAATTGTAGGTTCAGTTGTTCCTGTTGCAAAAAGAAAATTAAGAGAGAAATAATGCCAAAAAAGTACTGATTACAAAGAGAGTGTAACTTAAGCTGTAGACACTAAGACATATAATCTACCTAAGTGGGGAGTTGATGGCCAGTTTAAGTGATATAACTGTGTTTCCTAAAACACACTGTTTATCAACAAGTAAAACTTGATGACAGCACTAAAAAAGAATCCGTGCTTGTTATTACCTATAGAAGTTTGTGTATAATAGACTACAATTTGAACAGTCTGGGCTATCTATTTTTCAAATTATAATGGAAAACTTACTCAATGATTTGAATGTAATTAAATACTTAAATAATTTGCTGATTACTTGAAATTGAGCATCTTAGCAATTTACATAAAGTGTTACAAAGACTGCAAGACTGCAGAGTGAGAGTTAATAAAGCAGTATCACTCCTGAAGGAAAGAATTAATTTTCAGTATTTTGGATAGGGACATGATTGATCACCAAAATGTAAAGAATGACTTAATTTCCATTCCTTATTTCCTGATTGTGCTCAAGAGACTACCATATCAATGAATTAGTCCACAGTTGTAGAAATTCAAGAGTCCTTGCTTGGACTGAGAAGATAAGAGATGTTTAGATATCCACTTCATCTTCTTACCTTATGAGATGAATGCCGTTAATAGTGCTGAATAACACTTATGAGCTTGCTACATCATTAAATGGACACTGAATACCATTTTACCTTAGAGCACTTATTAGTAAAAGTGGGTAATGTGGTATGTTGAGCTATACCACAAAGTGTGGGGATTCCATACCAGTGAACCTGCACATGTCTTTAGAAAGATACTACATGTACAATTTAGTAATAAAGTGACTTCAAATGGTATAATTGGTCTGCTTGTGTGCTTCAGAGTGTACTACAAAAGCTTTTTTTTACTAAACATGGATAAGACAAGAAAATGCTGTAACAGAACTACGTTAAAACAAAATGACCCTTTAAGGTAGAAACAGGAAGGCTCTATATCCTACCACAAATAGGTCACTATAGTACCTTACAGTCATGTCTTATTCACTATTTTAATAACAAAGATATAACCAAGCAGTATGGATCTGGCTATAACTAAACAGTAGTAGTTTGGTTTAGCCTGAAATTTGTCTTTCTTAATGTTATGTTGCAGTTCTTCCTACCTTTATATTAAATATTTGTAACCTTTATGTCTAGTTGTTTTTTATGTGCCATTAACTTAGCCATATTATGTCTTTAAGTCCTTGTTTTTCTTAAGCTTTAGATGTAATTTCTTTCATCACTGGTTATTCCTTTAAAAGGCACAGCATTATTTCCATGGGGTTAACACATAACCTCAATGATAAACAAAGTTTAATGAAATTAAAAATAAAAAATAAACTTTACCATTTACAATATTTTAATTCTTTCAAAGCCTAATAACTACCACTGGGAATCTATAGTAATTTGTGTGGCCAGCTGGAACTTAGGTTCATAGGTGAGTACTAGACTAATGGCCCTGGAGCCAACACAAGACTAGCTTGAGAACATACCCAGTTGTCCTATTACCGGACATTAGTTCCTTGTACCCCTATCGAGCAAGGCTGTTGAGATGATCTCCAGGGTGAATTTTCTGTTACCCATCCACTCATCAAGAGTGAGGTGCTCTGCTTGACATGAATGGGGAGTTTATTCCAAAGTATGGGTATTCTCTGGGATAGGAACCTGTCCCTCCAGCAGATTCTGTTTATTGTGGTGATGAGGTTGAGGTCCTTGGACCATGTGGTGCGGAGGGATTGGGTTTTTTTTTAGATTCTAAAGACATGCTTCTGGAGCATTTCTCCCCGGGCCTCCGCTGAAAACAGGATCTGTGGAACCTAGTCAGACTTTCCCAGTCAACAAATGTTAAATAAATAAAAAATAAATAAATAAAATGAAACATGTCTAGTAACACTGGGTCCAACATGGCTTTGTATGCCAAGCAGAGATCACCTCTAAATAGGCGATATGAGACAGAGTACAGCTGTAGTTTTTTGAGTCTGTCTGTGTAGGGCATGTGTTTGAGCCCTAGGATCCTCTTTGTGAGGAATTTCTGTGGCCTCCCCAACTTTTGCAGGTATCTAGTGAGGTACATGCCAAATGGGGCATTGTACTCTATAATGGGTCTAATGAGGGATGAGTAGAGAGGGATTATGACCTCTTTCTTCCTGGATGAGAAACCCTTTGTAATGAGGTGTGCCACAGAAAAAGACTTTCTAACTACAGTGGCCACATGGTTGTCAAAAGAGAGGTTGTTATCCCCTTTTTTTCCCCTAGATGTTTTATTACATCTACCATTGATGTGGTAGTTTTTCCCAAAGGGGATGATGATGCACTTTTTGGCATTGAGCTTAAGACCATGGTTCTGGCACCAGTCATTGGTGTCAGTGAGGCCTTTTTGTCAACATCAGCTTGATAGTCAATAATGGCTCCCAGGTTTGCAATCATCTGCAAACTTGGTCAACCAGAGTCCTTTGGTGTTGGTCTGAACTTCAGAGAAGTATACCAAACAGGAGAGGACCCAGGACCGATTGCTGTGGGATGCCACTTGTGAGTGGATTGGATTTGGAGTCCGCTACTTTCACCATCTGGGTTCTGTCCATTAGCCAGTTGGCAACCCATCTTATGATGTAGGGGTTGATGCCTAGGTTGGTGAGTCTGTCAATGATCCTTGAGTGGGGGATAGTGTCAAAGGCCTTGGCCAGATTGAGGCAGGCTGTATGGACTGCCTTGTCTTCATCGACCGCTCTGGTGACAGATTTGAAGAACTCTATCAGGTTGAGCAGACATGATCTGCACTTCACAAACCCAAACTGTGAGGGATCCAGGGTTTGAAGGTTCCCAATATCCTTATTTATGAGGTCCATAATGATGTGCTCCATGGCCTTACAGATCAGGCTTGTCAAGCTGATAGGGCGGTAGTTACCTGGGTCAGTAGTCGCTCCCTCTTTGTGGAGAGGAATAACTGTAGAGGTGCACCACTGGGTGGGGACAAAGCCTGAAGTGAGACTGTGGTTGAACAGGGCACTCAGGTGAGGTGACAATTCCCTTTCTAATTCATGTAGCATGCAGCCAGGTATATTATCAGGTCCCATGGAATTTGTATTTTTGGCTTTGGATAGTGCAGCTTCTACCTGAGCAGCCATGATATTAAAGATTTGCCTTCCTTGGATATTGGGATGGGCCCTTTTGGGGGTGAGGCAGAGTAAAGTTAGCACTAAACCTGTCTGCCAAGATGTCGGCAATATCTGTTGGTTCAGTATAAGTGGTGCCGTTTTGCCCCCTTGTGTATTCTTATGCAGGTTTTTGACATAACTAAAGAATGCCTTGTGCTTATTTTTAGCATCTGTTGCAATTTTGTTTTCATAACTAGCTTTGGATGCTTTGATGAGGGATCTCAGTTTTTTGCTGAGACGTACAAGGGAATTTTTCCAGTCCTTGGATTTTGCCCTTTTCTGCAACAGTTTTTTTTTCTTCTGTTGTAGATTTTGTTAATGGCAGGGGACCACCAGATTGGCTTCCTTTTTTTGAAGGACATGACCTTAGTTCTGTTAAGTATGGCCTGATCCATGCACTTGTGTAAATGCTCATATAGCACCTTGGTGTATGATTCTGCGGCCATACATCCTTCCCCTTTTTGCATGGGTGATGTGAAGTTTGACACTTCTGTCTTCAAAAGCACAAAACTGGCTTTAGAAAAGTTTTTCACTGTGGTTTCCTTCATGGAGGAAGCGGGTGGGATTTGGATATTGACTGTGATTAACTAATGGTCAGATCTGAACAGGAAGGAGTTGATCACTGGTGTAGAGCAGTGGTCTCCCATGTTTGTGACGACCAGATCAAGAATGTTTCTGCCTCTGGTGGGGGTGAGAATGAGTTGGTCCAGGGTGTTTAGTTAATGAATTCCAGAAAGCATTGGGCAAATGAGTTGGAGCAGGAATAATTTTCCCAGCTAATGGAGGGGTAGTTAAAGTCTTCCAGTATAAGGGTATTGGGTTGGACTGTAATGCTTTCCAGAGTGTTCAGAAATGTGGACTGGGAGTCTTGGGACATTGTGGGGGATCTAAAGCAGGCTACAACCTGGATTGTCATTTTATCCAGTGTTAGTTGTACCTGTAGTATCTCTGTTGCATTATGTTGGGACACCAGTCTGGAGGTGTGCATGTCCTAGTGCACACCCACAAATCAGATCTAGCTGATGACATCAGCAGTGGCTGGTGAGGAGAATATGGTAATAACAGTGTCCCAAATGCTGATTTAAAATGCTCTCTATAATGTCAAGCAAGTGCTCAAACACAGGCGCACACACACACACACACACACACACACACACACACACACACACACACACACACACACACACTGGTTGACTGCAGTGAGAACAGAACCCTCTACTTATCTAAGTACACAGACTACAGAACTCTGTATTTAAGACAAGCACCACAGCTCAAGTCTGACTTTTATAAGGGTGCAGGACAACTTATAGTGGATGACATCAGCAGAGCATGTTGGAGAGAAAATTTTGGGAGTCCTGCATGAAATGGATGTGTAGGCATGTGCAAGTGTCAAAATACTGTTAATTCATGGGAATAGAGTGGTAAATGTATGATACACACATGCTTTTCTGGCTAGACACACACACACACACACACACACACACACACACACACACACACACACACACACACACACACACACAGTTGACTGCAGTGATAACAGAATCCCCTACCTTTCTAAGTACACAGACTACAGAGCTCAGTACTTTATGCAGGTGTCTTGGCAAAAGTCTAACTTTTACAAGGCTTATAGTGGATGACATATACAGTGCATGTTTGTGAGAAGATGTTGGGAGGCTGTGATACGAAAGAGGGGCACATTTAGTGAGTGTGATTATTTAACTGTTGCCTCACTATAGCTCAACATTCTCTTTATTTTCTTTATTTCTCTTTTGACACAAGAAATGATGCCATGTTCCAGAACATCCTAATAGCTTCAGCAGGCATAATAGATGATCTGTTCTGGAACATTCTAGTGATTTCAGCAATGCCACTACATTTGATTACGAAATATGTCCTGTATGTGTATGTGTGCTGGAATATTCCAGTAAAGTACTAAAACTTGCAAAGCCATTGGACTATTCTGGTGTACATTTGAAAATTGTAAAATCATTGTATTTGGCAGGATTTGCTGTTCTTCTGGGATGGGTGGCCAACACCACAGAATGTTCTAGCAAGATCCAACCTACACTGGAAAAGCACTGATTCTCATGATTTGTGGTAAAAACCTGGTTATAAATAGCTGGGGCTCTCTGCAGTTGGGTAGAAACCTCACCTGTGGAGTGGACACACTGCCCAGGACTGTTATCCCAATGAAGACTCCTGCCTAACTGCAATGGGGCTTACCAGTCAAGACTGAAGACAGGATAAAGCTTTTTCTTTATTGGTGATGTATAACTTTCTTTAAATGTCCTGCCTAATTCTATTTGATTTTCTATTTTTGTTGACTAGAGTTTATTTAGTTTTCTGTTCTTAGTAGAAAAATAGAGTTCACTTAGTTCTTTTTGTCTTAGTAGAAATAAAGTTTGTGTAGATAACTTTCTGGTGTAAAGTGTATTATTTCAAATCCTGCTCATTAGGCAATACATTATTTTGGCATCACAGACAGGATTCAAAATGTTTAAAAAGAAAAGGAAAAATGAAATAGCAGGTATTGAAGTAGAAATTCCAGGATGGGACCAGGACCCGTACAAAGCATTAGCTTTGAAATGATCAAGTGGTACAAGATTAAGTGAAAATTGGGATGTTTGCTTAAAAGATGCCGAACCAGGTTCAGTACAAGCAGGCTTACAAAAGGTTTTAGTAGAAAAAGGGAAGGAATTGAGTGACACATGCAGAAGGGGCTGTATCCTTTTAACTGCATATTGAAAATTACATGTAGATGTAAAAATTAAATATGTAAATGTAAAATGTAATGTAAATGTAATGTAAAATTAAATATGTAAATGTGACAAACAGAATAATTAAAGAAACCAATAGTGGAGTTAGAAAAACAAATTGTAATCTTACAGTGTCAGACCAAATAACTGGCAGATAAAACAGACATGTATCAGCATGTAGCAGAAAAAGCTGCTGTACGTATAGCTAAATACAAATATCGCAAATGAAGAGGTAAAATTAATAAAAGGAAAGTGCATATGTCCATAGCCAAAGCAGATTTTAATTGGGATTCAGACCATTGGGACGGAGATATTTAGTATTCTTCTAATCCTCCATCCCAGTCAGACTCTGATAATGAAAATAATGATTCCTCCAGAGAAAAAGAAGATCAGGACAAAAAAAGATAGTAAAGGTAAAAACAATTCTTAGGTGAAGACAGCAGGTGATTCTTGGAGCACAAGGGCTCCAGGGAGGGCAGAAAGAACTTTATTATGAAGATTTTACGCAACAGGAAATGAGTGATTTGATTGAAAGGTTCAGACAAAAACCTGGAGAATCGTTAATAACATGGTTAGTGAGACTTTATGAGCTTGGAGCTACCAGAGTAGAGATAGACAAAACAGATACAAAAAAGTTTGGTATACTAAGTAACGGTCCATCAGTGCAGGATGCATTTCGGAGTTATGATAAAGGGGATATGACAAATCTTTTTAAAATCAGAGCAGATTGCTGTGCTGAAAAATACCCTGCAAAAATGAACTGGCCTTCTAATGATAGGCAATGGTACACATTATGAGATGCTATTCAGAAAATTAAAGAATAAATAATAAAAACTGCTTTATTTGTAGGGACCGCTGATACATTATTACAAAATGCTTTGGCAGTTTCAGTTAGAAAAAGGATTCTTAAGTTAGCACCCCCAGCCTATAAAACAGTAATATTGACATACTTAATTAGTGAGAAGGGAAGTGCTATTTCTCAGGTTATTGAAGAATTGAGGCAGTTCGAAGAGCTAGGAGAATGGGGACCAAAGCAGTCAAATAATGATAGACGAGAAAGTAAAGGTGACAGACGCAAAGAGGCTCAAGTGTCCCGAAAAGATATGTTCATTGCATTGTTAAAGGATGGAGTATGAAAAAGATAAAATTGATGGGATAGATACTCCAACAATGAGGCAGATGTATAAAAAGCAAGGTTTAAATAAAAAGGGGAGACAGGCTCGGAATGTAGAAAAAATAGGATGAGTATGCGGCGGAAGGTAAAGTTGAAAATAAGGAAGAGAATCCAGAGGTTCCTTCTGCTCCATCTATGACATACCCTAATTTGTCATATTTACATTTTGATTAGGAAATTGGCCAAGTTCCAGTAAGTGGATGGGTTCAGCAAGATGCTCAACTTTATGTAGATTTGACAATATTTTGAAAGAGTAAAAATGAACACTGGGTCCAAGCTCTAATTGATACTGGAACAGAGGCCTCATTAAATTATGGTAATCCGAGTTTATTTAAGGGATGACAAGTTACTATCACTGGACTTGGTGAAAAACAAATTAAGGCAATTCAGATGATGTTAGAAATGAAAATAGGTCAATTAGCAAAACAAAAAGTATTCTGTTTTAATAGTGCCTGCCCCTACATATATAATAGGAACTGACATCTTAAAGGGCCTGATGTTGAATTTCTTGGACGAACAGTATCAATTTGGCATTAAGCCATATTTTTCACTTAAAGCAATTAGAGTAGAAAAGGTTAAAATGCCACCTGCAAAATTACCTCCAGCAACAAAAGTAATCAGTTTGAAACAATATAGAATCCCTGGGGGACATAAGGAGATAGGCGAGACAATTCAGGACTTATTAAAAGCAGGCATCTTTAAAAACTACCATGACAGCATGGAATAATCCAGTTTGGCCTGCTAAAAATCAGACGGGTCTTGGCGAATGACAGTAGATTACTGAAAATTGAATAAGTACACTCCACCTTTAACAGCTGCGGTCCCAGATACAATAACATTAGTAAAAAATGTACAGAAACAGCAGGGCACTTGGTATGCAGTAATAGATTTAGCAAATAATTTCTTTACCATACCAGTTGCAGAAAATAATTATGATCAGTTTGCTTTCACTTGGCAGGGACGACAATATACATTTACCCAGTTACCACTGGGATATCTACATAGTCCCACCATTTGCCATAAAATAGTAGCAGAACATTTAGACGAGATAAAGTTACCTCAGAATATGCAAATTTTACATTACATTGACAACATTCTTATTCATTGAAATTCTGAGCAAGAAGTGAGTGAGCATTTACAGATAGTAACTGATCACATGAACACAAAGGGCTGGAAAATAAACCCTAATAAAATACAGGGAGCAGCTCATACACCAAAATTGTTGGAAATCTAGTAACATCAGAGACATAGAAAAATTCTGCCTAAGGCAAAACAAAAGATTTTAAAATTTCCAAACCCTTGAAACAAAATAGTGGCACACCATTATTTTAGGACTGTTTGGATTCTGGAGACAGCATATTCCTCATTTAAGTCAAACACTCTCCCCGTTATACAAAGTGACTAGAAAGAAATATGAGTTTACCTGAGGGGATGACTAGCAGAAAGCTTTTGAACAAGCAAAGCAGGTTATTCAAAAAGCATTAGATTTATGGTCCCTACAGGATGGGGAAGTAGAATTACATGTATCTTTGCAGGATCATTATACTAACTGGAGCCTTTGGCAAAAACAGGGATCTAAGTGAGTGCCACTAAGATTCTGGACTAAGAAACTACCAGATGCAGGGGAAAGATATTCTCCTTTTGAAAAGCAATTACAAGCATGCTACTGGGCGTTTGCAGATACCGAACAAATGGCAATAGGGCATGCTGTACTATTGCGACCAAAGATACCTATAATGCAATGGGTGATGAGTTCATCCAAAACACATAGAATAGGTAACGCACAGGAAGCAAGCGTAATCAAATGGAAATGGTATATCCAGAATGGGGCTAAACCTGGAATTAATGGGGTAGAATTCTTACATGAAAAGGTAGCTTAAACACAGATAAATCAACTAACTGTTACTGACAAAACTGTGCCAGTCAGTGAATCCCCGGTAAAATGGGGAATGCTGTATGTGCAGGTACCACTCAAACAACGTAAACACATTTGGTTTACTGACGGGTTAGCAAAATATGTAGGAAATAAAAGATGTTGGAAGGCTGCATCTTATAATCCGGTAACTAAGAAAATCTTGACATCTTCAGGAAGTGGTAAAAGTAGTCAGTATGCAGAATTATGTGCTGTATATCAAGCACTGAAACAGGAGATGCCAGGTACATGTCATATGTATACTGATTCTTGGTCAGTGGCAAATGGATTAGCGACCTGGTTGCCTACATGGCAAAAAAATAATTGAAAAATTTGTTCAAAAGAAATTTGGGGAAAAAAATTACGGCAGTCAATTTGGGAAATAATAACTCACGGTACTATAACAGTTTATCATGTTGATGCTCATTGTTCTTGCAGACTCTCTAGAATGATGGTTTAATTCTGTTACAAATAAACAAAAAAGAATTTCAAAAGCTAATATACGAGATGACTCTGAGCAAGTGGGGATGGCAAAATTTGCACATCAAAAATGCGAACATCTGGGAGAAAAGGCCACTTACAGGTAGGCACAAACAAAAGAAATTGTGCTTTCACTAGATTTAATTAAAACGGTTATATTACAGTGCCCGGTATATCAACATACACAACAAAGATCCATACCTCATACAGTTCAGGGACATAAAGGATGGAAAAGTTGCCAGGGCAAATATGGCAAATTGATTATATTGGTCCTTTACCATCAAATAGAGGTAGTCAATACATATGTATAGCGGTAGATACTTATTCTGGATACCTTATTGGTTTTCCAAGCTGATGAGTGACACAGGTAAGTACTCTAAAAAACATAGATTTGATCATTTTGTATTATGGAATGCCTTTGCAAATACAAAATGATAATGACTTTCATTTTAAAGGGAGAATGGTACAGGAATTTACAAAATAACATAATATTGAATGGGTGTTTCACATACCCTATTACCCACAGGCAGCGAGATTAACTGAGAGAATGAATGGATTACTTAAAGACCAGTTAAAAAAAATAGAAAATAGTTCTCTGCAAAACTGAAGAGATAATTTAAAGATGGTATTAAAGATTTTAAATAATAGACCAATCTCAAAAACAAAAACACCATTAATAAAAATGTTAACTCCAGCATTGCAGATCAAACCATATGTGGCAACTGAGACAATTACATTTTGGGAAACACAGGTGGGTGCATTAGCTCCTAATAGAACCACACCTGAAACTGCAGGACTGAGTTTATATTCAATGAATGCTTATAAAATATTGCCAAGGTCAGCTCAACTGATCAAAACCGAAATTGAAATTCAAATTCCACCAAAGTATTTTAGTTAAATAATGCCTCAGTCGACACTTGCTTTGAAAGGTATTCAGGTTGTGGACAGAGTTACTAAAGCAAATTATCAAGGGGAATTTAAGATTATTTTGTTAAATACATCAGATGAAAATATTTATATACAGAAAAAGGATAGGGTAGCCCAAATATTCATTTTGCCTATGTTAGTTGGCACAGTTACTAAAGGGCAGTTACCACCTGTTGTTGCTTTTAAGAAGGAACAAATATCTAACATGCATAAAATCAATTCAAATGCAAAAATATGGGTTCATGAGCCCAATAAACAACCTGAACAAGCAGAAGTTATTGCTACAGAAAATGACAATACTGTTTTAATTATTAAACCAGGAAAGAAGAAATGGGAATATGTACTAGCAGATTGGTGTTATTTACGAAAATAATCATGCTAATTTTCTTTCATTTCAAATTCCATTTGCGATCTATGTAATGCTAACTGTCGGTGTTCTCATTGTGCTGTATGGCGTCCCTTTGGCAAAGTGCATAACACCAGGAGTAAAACCAATTAGAATAAATTCAACAGTAATCCAGTGGGGATGGGTTGCTAGTGCACAGAATAGGACACAAGAAACATTTACCTGTCCTGCTGGACAAGAATGTTCTACTGTCAATTTGACTTTTAAAGGAAATCTATCTGAAGGGTAAGAAGAGGACATTCTTACATTCAATTATTGGATGCCAGACAAGCTACAGTAACAATTCAAAACTATACAGACATAAAATGTTGCAAATGTAAGTATAAACAGACATACCAAGAAAATTACTGCCTTTGTCAGAAAGGAACTGATGTTTATAATAAATCAGTTGACATACGAAACATTACTGTATTGTTTTGTACAAATGCCACTCAAATCACAAATAAAACAAGGGCCTCACAAATAACTGTATTAAATAACAATCGCAAAGCTCATTTTGATCAAATAATTAAAGTGCCTTCTACATGTAGATATGTAGGACAGGAATATCAAAGACCGTACTACATTTTAATATTACTTTTCCAAAAATAGTTAAATGTAGGCAAAAACAAGCATGGTATAGTACTTCATTAGGAGGTACTGATATGGGGGTTAGGAACCTTGAATGCAATTAATGTTAAAATTTTTGCTAATAAAATTAAAGCTGTAGGTCAAGATGTTTTACAAATTATACACTTACAAGCACAATGGAATCCTACAGTTTGGCACACACAAAAACAGCTTGTCAGTTATAAAAAATAATTTTTGAATCAATTTAATGCTTCTGTGGTTTCTGCTTTGAAATTTGCTAAAAATGTCACTAAGTTTGTAAATTGGACAACATGTACTTTGCAGTCTTTTTATGTTTCGATGCAGAAAAATCTTGTGCAAACCAAATTAATGCTTAATAATGAGCATGTATGGAAACAATTGTTTAACCAATGGATATCCAGTACTAATTGGATAAGGCTGTTTTCTAAAAACAAAAATATGATACAGCACCCAACTGGTGGGATATATTCACCGGATGATCAGCATCTGGTACCAAATTGTTAAATTGGTTAATACAGCCAATATTAGTTTTAATGATTGTTTTAATTTTACTGAAGTTCTAAAATTGTGGTTTAACTTATTGTATCTACAAAAAGGCAAATACAGTCTTAAATGTCAAATGTAAGTGAGTCAATAGTCAAGGGGCTGAATGTGATACGAATGTGATACAAAAGAGGGGCACACTTAGTGAGTGTGATTATTTGACTGTTGCCTCACTATAGCTCAACATTCTCTTTATTTTCTTTATTTCTCTTTTGACACATGAAGTGATGCCATGTTCCAGAACATCCCAGTAGCTTCAGCAGGCAAAGAGATGATGTCAGGGTCCGGAACATTCTAGTGTAGTGGCAAAGTCACTACACTTGATTACGAAATATGTCCTGTATGTGTTTGTGTGCTGGAATATTCCAGTAAAGTACTAAAACTTGCAAAGTCATTGGAATATTCCAGTGTAGCATTTGAAAATTGCAAAATCATTGTATTTGGCAGGATTTGCTGTTCCTTCTGGGGTGGGTAGCCAACACCACAAAATGTTCTAGCAAGATCCAGCCTACACTGGAAAAGTACTGATTCTCATGATTTGTGGTAAACAACTTGGTTATAAATAGCTGGGGCTCTCTGCACTCGGATAGAAGCCTTACCTGTGGAGTAGATGTACTGCCCAGGACTATTATCCCAATGAAGACTCCTGCCTGACTGCAACGGGGCTTCCCAGTCAAGACTGAAGACAGGATGAAGCTTTTTCTTCATCAGGGATGTATATCTTTCTTTAAATGTATTGTCTAATTCTATTTGATTTTCTATTTTAGTTGAACTAGAGTTTATTTAATTTTCTGTTCTTAGTAGAAAAATAGCATTTGGGGCAGCCATGGTGGTGCAGCGGTTAGTGTTGTCACCTCACAGCAAGAGGTTCTCCAGTTCAATTCTTGGCCGGGGTGCCTTCTGTGTGGAGTCTGCATGTCCTCCCTGTGTTTGCGTGGGTTTCCTCCTGGTACTCCGGTTTCCTCCCACATCCCAAAGACATGCTGTAGATGGATTGGACACTCTAAATTGGCCCTAGGTGTGAGTGTGTGCATGCATGTGCCTTCTGTGGAAGGTTGGGTGTCGAGCTGGCAACTCAACACTGTAAAACTCCACTGCCAATCATGAGCGGACAGGTGATCCACTGTGGCGACCCCTAACCAGGAAAAGCCGAAAGAAGAAGAAGAAGAAGAAGAAGAAGAAGAAGTAGAAATAGAGTTTATTTTGTTCTTTTTGTCTTAGTAAAAATAAAGTTTGTGTAAATAACTTTTTGGTGTATAGTGTATTATTTTGAATCCTGCTCATTAGACAATACAGAGGCCTGCTTAGGTTTGTAGGAAGTTACTAGGCTAATGGCCGTAGGGCATTTACAAATCTAGCCATGTAAAAACCTAAGTACCCATTATTGAGCATAGTTAGATGGTCATTGTTAGCAGAGCAATTTTGTGATCAGAACCGACTGCTCCTCTCCATGAGGGACATAGGTGCCACCCTGGGGGTGAATTTATGATCACCCATCCAGTTTTCAAGGCTACTCTTGAATAGGGTCATTAAGGAGCACTGCCTCATATGCAGTGGAAGCCTATTCCAGAGGAGTGGTACTCTCTGGGAGATATATCTGTCTCTCCAGCATGGTCTTTTTATGCCACAGGCTAAGCTGAGATCCCTGGAGCAAGTTATTCTTCTCCCATTTGATTTGCAGATGTCCAGCATTTCCAGTAGGACAGGGTCTGAGACTGCTTTGTAGGCCAGGCACAGGTCACCTCTCAGCAGCCTGTATGGTACTGAGTACAGTGACAGGGCCTTCATGTTTTCCATGTGTATCATTTGTGGAGGCCCTGGATTCTCCTGGTCAGAAACCTCTGTGGTTTCTCCAGTTGCTGAAGGTGTCTGGTGAGGTGCATACAGAAGAGAGCACTGTACTGAATTAGTGGTCTGATGAGGGTCTTGTGCAGTGGAACTATGACCTCTCTGCTCTTGGATGCAGTGCTCTTATTTATGAGGTGCACAATGTAGAATGCTTGTCTTACCACTATGGACACATAGGTTCATAGGTTTATAGGTTTATACTAGGATATCTGCCCTGGGGCATTTACAAGCCTAGCCAGAGTGTGTTTGGCTTTCACCACCCTTTTAGATTGGTTTACTGTACCTCTGTAGAGTAGGTCACAGAAGATAGCCCTTTTAAGGTTAGTTTACTATACCCCTGTCTAGCAGGGACACAGAAGAGATCCCAGGGGTGAACTTATGATCTCCACTTGTCAAGATTTCTCTTGAAGAGGGTCAGTGAGGGGCTCTGCCTAACATGGACTGGGATTCTGTTCCAGAGTGAAGGCAGCCTCTGGGATATGAATCTGTCCCTCCAGCATGTCCTATTTATGTCTGTGCTGAGATTTAAGTCCCTGGAGCATGTAGTTCTAAGGGATTTGGATTTCCTGAGGTGGAGCATGTTCATTAATTCTGGGTTGGACATGGCTTTATACGTCAGGCATAGATCACCTCTGAGTAGGTGGTAAGCAACTGAGTAGAGCTGGAGTTTCTTTAGCCGAACTGCATAGGGCATCTGTTTGAGTCCCTTGATCCTCTTGGTGAGGTAATTTTGGGGGGTCTCCAGTTGCTGCAGGTGTCGGGTAAGGTACATCCCAAATGGGGCATTGTATTCAATTATGGGCCTGGTGAGTGATGAGTAGAGGGGCACAATGACCTCTCTTGTTCTAGATGTGAACCCTTTCATGATAAGGTGGGCTATATAGAAGGTCTTTCTAACCACTCTGGCAACGTGATTGTAAAAAGAGAGGTTTCTATCTACTTGGGTCCCCAAATCCCTAATTACTTCTTCCATACTTAATGGATTACCACCTATGTGGTAATTTGTGGGCACTTTGTTTTTCCCCGAAGGGGATGACTATGCACTTTTTGGCATTTAGCTTAAGGCCATGGCTCTGGCACCAGTTATCCATCTCTGTGAGACCCTTTTGGAGGATGGTTGTGTCAGCTGGAGAGTCGATTATGGCGCCCAGCTTGCAGTCATCTGTGAACTTGGTTAGCCATAGTCTTCCTGTATTAGCCTGTACCTCAGAGAAGTATATACCGAACAAGAGAGGTCCCAGGACTGAGCCTTGTGGGATGCCACTTGTAACTGGTTTGGAGTCTGACATGGCAACTGCAATACTGACCATGTGGGTTCTATCCCTGAGCCAGTTTGCAACCCATCTTGTGACATAGGGGTTGATGTTTAAGCTGGTGAGCTTATTTATGATGACCAAGTGGGATATTGTGTGAAATGCTTTTGCGAGGTCCAGGTAGGCTATGTGGACTACCTTCCCTTCATCTATGGCCTTGGTAATTGTTTCAAAGAAGTCGACCAGGTTCAAGAGGCAAGATCTGCCCTTAACAAAGCCGAATTGGGTGGGATCCAGTGTCTGGAGGTTACCAATGTCCTTGTTTATGAGTTCCATGATGATACGCTCCATAGCTTTGCAGACCAGACTAGTCAGGCTTATAGGGCAATAGTTTCCTGGGTCCGTTGTGGCATGACCTTTGTGGAGCGGGACCACTGTTGTATGCCATTCCTTGGGTACATATCCAGTAGCAAGGCTGAGATTGAACAGTGACTTTATGTGAGGGTTTAGTTCTTCTTGGAGCTCATGTAAGACGCAGCCCGGGACACCATCTGGTCCCATTGATGCTGTGTTTTTTGCTTTGGAGAGGGCAGCTCTCACCTGTGCATTTGTGATGTCAGGGAGACTACATTCTGTTGGGATAGACATTTGGTCTTTTGGGGGGAACGGGGGGGAAGCTTGCACTGAACCTGTCTGCCAGGATGTTGGCAATGTCTGTGGGATCAGTGTATTTTTTGTCATTTTGTACTAACTCAGAGCATATCTGGGAGTTGCCCCCCAGATTCCTGACATAACTAAAGAAGGCCTTGTGATTATCTTTAGTGTCTTGTGCAATTTTTCTTTCGAAGCTGACCTTAGATAATTTTATGAGGGATCGTAGTTTCTTGCTAGTACTGATCAGAGATGCCTTCCCTTTTTGGGATTTTGCTCTATCATGCAGTAGCTTCCTCCTTCTGTTGTATAGCTTATTTATGGCCGGGGTCCACCAGACTGGTCTCCTGCCTTTGGAGGAGTGAATCTTGGTTTTATTTGGGATAGCACAATCCATGCATTCCTGTAGGTGTCCATAGAATGCATTTGTAAAGGATTCTGCTGTTTGGGCAGTATTTTCCACTGACCCGGTGGCTTTGAAGGATTCCACCTCAGTTTTGAGAAGTGTGAAATTTGCTTTTGAGAAATTTTTCACTGTGATTTCCTTGGCTGGGGGTGGGGATAGGATATGGATGTCCAGTGAGATTAATTTATGGTCTGATCTTACCAATGAGGGACATACCTCTGGTGTGGAACATAGATGACCAGGTCCAATATGTTATCCCCTCTTGTGGGAGTGGTGACCAGTTGTTCCATAACATTTGAGTTTATAAATTCTAGGAACCGTTGGGCAAGGGTGTTGGGGCTTGAGTAGTTTTCCCAGTCGATGTTTGGGTAGTTGAAGTCATCCAATATTATTGTGTTTGGAGAGACCTTCATATTCTCCAGTGTTCTCAGGAAGGCTGAGTGGGGTTCCTGAGTTAGGGAGGGTGATCTGTAGCAGGCTACAAACTGAAAGGCAGTTTTGCCCACTGTTAACTGTACATGGATGGTCTCTGATGCTTCGTGTAGTGCCACTAACCTGGATGTATGGGTATCTTTGATGAATATGGATACTCCCCCTCCTTTTGTGGTTCGGTCCGAGTTTTGGGGCCGAAAAGCATAGTATGAGGTATAACTTGGTAGTGCTGGGGTGCTCTCTGGGGCCTTGAACCAGGTCTCTGTCACTGCACAGATATCGATATTCTCCATACTGAGGAGAGCCTCGAGTGCGTGCATCATGAGGTTTAGACTTCTGGCGTTGAGCAGCATTACCCTTATTTTTTTTTCTTGTGTTGTCTATGGAGGTGGGTTTGTCTTTTGAGCCTTGCCTAAAAAAGGCACTATGGGGGTGGCAAGACCCTTAGCCAGTATTCGAAAGCCCAGGGGTGACAGGTGCAAGCCGTTCCTAGCGAAGCAACGTGGCTTGTCAAGCATGTCATTCCAGGCTGACAGACACTGAATCCCCTTAGAATGACACCAATACTTTAGCCAATTGTTAAAATTGATCATTTTTTCTTTATACTGTGGCATCATTCTTGGTGAGGGTAAGATGCTACTCAAGGTCAGGGTCATACCGGCCTGGGCTACATGATCAGAGAGCTCCTCTATGTCTTTTTTCATGTAGTCCAGGGAGGTACATCTCAGGTCATTCACACCAACATGGACAATGACGGAGTCATATTTGTACTTGCTTTGGAGTGACCTGAGTGCTTGTGTTATGTGGCGGATCCTGGCACCTGACAGGCAGCTTACAGTGACCTTCTCCTTGTTCAGTCTGGTAAGAGGGACATCAGTGTGTCTGACAATAGAGTCCCCTATTACAAGTGTGTTAGGTGTGTTGTTTAGCCTTAAGGGCTGTGGCTGTGTGGCACACTGACTTTGTGAAATATGTGAAACGTGGGTATTATTGCAGGGTAGCGGTTGCTTGGATGTCTGCTTTGGAGGTTTCTGCTGCTTTGGCAGATTTTTATTTAGAGCCACTGAGTATGTTTTTGTGTGTTTATGTGTTTGGTTTGCTGATGTGATAGGTCTATGTGAGACTGGAATAGTGGTGTGTGTGGTTACCTTCTCCTCCTGGCTGACTGTGCCAGTGCTGGGTTGAGAGAGCTCAGCTTCCAGTTTGGCTATATAGTTGCATCTCTCACATATATTTGAGTTTGATGGGAGGAGGAGAGGGGGGTCTGTGTACATAAGGCAGTTGTAACATTGCCTCAAGATACCCAGATTCACCAGCTGGACTGGAGAGTAAACCTGAAAATGACTATTGGACATGCCAGAACAATATAAGGAACAGTTTTTTGACTGATCAGAAAGGACCAATAGGGAGCCAAGTGCTTATAAGGAGTATAAGAGGGTGTAGTGCTTTAGTTAGTGTTTACTTATAAGATTACTTATACGATCAAGTGCAGGGCTTTAGAATGAAAATAGAGTGCTTACTCTGAGATTTAGAACAGTTCTAAGGGAAAAAGTGAAGAGCAGACTTTGTGGAGCCGGGAATACTTTAAACCCGTTTAAGTGGCGCTGCCTGATGCTCCGGTCTGCGCAAAATCACGCAAAAGCGGGTTTTAAGGCAGGGAACTTGAAAGAGCTGGGAATTAGCCCAAAATGTTTCTAGGCAGTAACCACTCCTACAGGGGCAGGCAGGCTGTTCAGTGTTAATCACTGCCACTGATGAACACAGAGACTTCCCTGTAGCCCAAGCAAGCACTGGCCTCCAAGATACTTACAAACAGTTCAGAACAGCAAATCTGTAACTGAACTTTTTAAATTTCAGAAAGTGGGAAAAAGCAATATTTTTTTGTTTTTTTTGTTTTAGTTTAAAGGTAGCAGAGATACACAAGTAGCAAAATAGTCAGAACAGTGCAATAAATGACCCCACACTTGTGTGCTAGGCCAAAGTCAGGTAAAATGCAATTTTAAGAATAAAAGGAGTTTAAATTAAGTGCAACACAGGAAATGCAGTAAACAGGCTCTAGATGTGTTCTAAATACTGTTTCTAATACAGATATCAACTTTAGAAAGCCGGAAAATGACGAAAAGTAGGCGGCAAAGCAAAAACAAACAAAAAATCAGAAGAAAATACTTAAAATCTCAAAAGTGGCTCCTTTCTTCTCTCAGCGTTTTCTCCCCTTGGTAGGTATAAAAACTGTGAAGATAGTTCTAGTTCTGCATGTTACTAGTGATTGAAATTTAGATTGCTATCAACCTATGTTCCCAAGTCTTGCACCACTGAGTTTGAGCTTAGTGGAGTGCTATGTATATCATAATTATCAGGGGTACTTCTTTGCCAAAAGGAACAATGAGGCATATTTTTGCATTCAGTTTCAAGCCATGAGTTTAGCACTAATCATTTGTCTGTGTCAGCCCTTTCTGTAATATGTTGACATTGTTGGGGAACTCTATATTATTATGCTCAGTTGACAGTCATCTGCAAACTTGGTAAGCCGCGCACCATCTACCTTCACCTGGACTTCAGAGAAATATTTTCCAAACAGTAAAGGGCCCAGCACAGATCCTTGTTGTACTCCACTGGTAACTGGTCTACTGGTGGAGATGGACTCCCAGACTTTGAGAGTGTACATTCTGTCTGTGAGCCAGCGGGCTACCTGTCTAGTAATATATGGGTTAATCCCCAGATTGGAGATTTTCTCTATGATACCTGAATGGAGGATTGTGTCAAAGATATTGGCTACATCGACATGGATGGTATGTCTTGTTTTCCCTCATCCAGGGCTTTGGAGACATTATCAAAGAAGTCCACTAGGTTTAATAAGCAAGACGTACCCTTGACAAAATCAAATTGGGTCAGATTAAGAGTGTTGAAGGTCAGCTATGTCCCTGTGGATAAGGTCCATGATGATTCTTTCCATAACCTTGCAGATAAGCCTGGTTAGGCTTATGGGTTAATTGTTCCCAGGGTCAGTTGATGGATGTGTAGGCATATTCAACTGTGAAGATAGTTCTAGTGCTACATGTTACTAGATTGATGTGCATTGCATATCACACATTTGATATTAATTTATGATATGATAATTTATGCAGTGTAGCTAATATATATGTGAACAAGTACTGAGACACCAGGGTTGCAGTGCATCGGGGGAGGCAACATATGGCTGCATTGGAAACATGTGACGTTGTTAGATAGGGCCTTCATTTTGTTATGTTGCCACATGTAGTTTCATGGCATAAAGAGTAAATGGACAATAAGCAGTACTAATACATGCTAATATTTACTTTTGCATAGTGCTGCAGTGAGCAATGAGTTTGTGCTACACTTGGTAAAGTGTTTACGCGTGCGAGATACAGATTTACATTACTTTCCCTATCTGCGCATAGTTAAGCAATGCACCAAGGTGAACTGCATTGCTAAAAGTCTGAGAGTTAGTATTCAATCTATGAAACACACCTGCTGCTTAGCTGAATCTGTGGCAGCAGGAGTAAATGCATCAATACATTTATTTTTGAACCCAGATGATGCTGGGTTTGAATCCAGGTGTATCTAATACTTTTAAACAAACAGTGATAATGCAATGACATTAATTATTTACAGAACATGTGTTGCTGCATGTTTGCATAGTACAGCGAGGTTAAGCGGCATTGCATGGAACTAACTACAGCATTGTAGGGATGCTCACCGTCACTTGGCGTTTGTGCACAATGCCAAACTCCTGCCCAAACACGGAGGCCAAAAACTAAAGCAATGCATTGTTTTTACTGGTACTTATGTGTGTTATGTGTATTTCTATTTTTTACCAGATTATAAGTGTTAAAATGGAATAGAATGGAAAGGGGTGAAATGGGGAGTAAGCAAGGGAAGTAACTAGAGAAAGCAATACACAAATGTGCAAGAGGGAGGTAGGTAAGAACCATAGCTATCCATTCCTTCAACAGTAAAAACTGATAATATGTGCAGAATATTAGCTGAATTTGGACTGTCACCTCCAGAGAGAGGGGTGACAACAACGTAGTCATGGTGTATAGCCAACTGGACTGAATCAAGTGAGTCAAGAAGACACATGTGCGAAATGGAGAGCTATGTATGGGCCAATATGTTTTGTGAGACAGATGCATTTTTTTAATTCAGTATGAGAGGAATGCAGGGTAAGGGATGTAGGTATTTCTGGGACAGGTAAGTTGGGTAGGTGAGGAAGCAAATGCAAACAAACAAGACAAAATACAGGGATGGTGAGAGACACCAAAGGTTGGGGGACACCATGATTGGGGTGAGGGAGGGGAGAACACAGGCTCATGCCCATCAAATATGAAAGTGAGAATTGAGTCCTCACCCACTTGACTGTCATCACTGTCTCCTTACTCTGCTGGTGGATGGAGTGCTTAATGTCTTCTCCTCCTATGTACCAAGAGGGACAGCATCCTTTCCATCTGGCATAGATATATACCATTGGTGCAGTGCACAACTTTAAGCACCAACCCTTGCATCTCCCAGCAGGTGATGAAATCCCCACCTCCGCCACTGCTCCAGGAGGGTATGACAGCACCAGCTTCCAGGGCTGTGCTACCTGAGGGTGCAAATAGTGCAGGGGCAGCAGAGGCAGTGCTGCCAGGCAGAGTCACAGACATCCTGGGCATCAGCACTGGAGCCGATGGAGCGGGGGCAGGATGATCTACTGGGGTTGGGCTACCTTGCTGTGCTATGTAACATTTAGTGATTTTTACACATGGATGACATGTAGATGTTTTGATAACACATAAGAGAAAATAAAAAAGAGAGACAAGGGTTGGAGTGATAGAAAAAAAAAGAGAAAAAATTAGTACCGTTATAAATGACATACAATGCAGTAACACAATTCTACAACTACTTTATCTGAAGTATTACATTTAAGATCTAACAAATATAAACTATAAATACAGATTGCTGAAAGTAATCCTTGAAATGTGCATATATTGCTCAAATGCATGTTCCAGTTACACAGATTACAATTAACAGCAGGGAATATATGCCACTTGAATAGAGTTTAATTTAATGCAAATATTATTAAGAAATGCAGTAAGCCAAGGTGGTACAGCGGTAGCATTGTTGCCTCACAGCAAGAGGTTCTCCTGGTCAATTCTTGGCTGGAGTGCCTTCTGTGTGGAGTCTGCATATCCTCTCCATGGTCGAGTGGTCTCTGAAAGACATGCGTGAATGGGTGTGCCTTCGCTGAAGGTTGGGAGTCTGGCTGGAAACTCGGCACCATAGAAATCTACTGCCAATCATTAGCGGACCGGAGTTCTGCTGTGGCAACCCCTAACCGGGAAAAGCCAAAAAGACAAACAACATTATTAAAGAAATGCAGTATTGTATAGCTGTGACTCATGGTATTTGAACCCACAGCCTCCGACTACAGTCTTATATTTGACTCTTAAAGTTGGTTTGTGCTACAGACTAATGCAGGCATACCTGCATTTACAGTTAGGATAGGCATGCTCAATTTGTTATAACTGTATAAAAAACAAAATCTATCTTTAACTTTTAAAGCTAGGGTAATACTTGTCTATTGCGCTGCATACATCCCATTTGCTTCCCTCAGTCTTTCCATTTGTGCAGCATGAGCCCATCTATTGAACTCAAGTTTGGCATTATGTGGAGAAAGAGCAGAAAAGAACAAAAGAGCATTATGCTTAAAGTCTTGTCTATATTTAGCTTTCTACATATTACAAATACTCTCTTATTATCACACTTATACAGCTGTTTCAAATTCAGTTAACCAAGGTTAAGGGTATCCCTTTTGCACCTCTGTAGGTCATTAAAATGATGCCTATAGCATTCTCCAGTGTGTGGGATGCCAGTAGCACTGGATACAGCCTGAGCCAAAATATTCCATGCCTCCGACTTATACTGGGAGCCAGAATAGTCCCCATGCAAAAGCTTTTGGCTGTAGTCTTTTACCAGGAATCCAATAAATATCTTGAACACCCAGAGTCAGTGCCCTAAACTAGGCAGCTTCCCCACTAGCTCCAGACATGTCTAACACCCGAACTAGAGCAATAGCAATTAATGCTTTCCCGCCAATTCCAGTTATCACATTTACTAGTAGTGTGCAAACCTGAGCAATGATGCCAACCATGTTTGAGCGATGTTTAGAGAAGAACAGCAGTGCCAAGCAGAGATAAAATAAGTATTTGAAATAGGAAGGTTAATATGACACTTGACCTTAGTTTGAGAGGTGTCTGCTGATTTAGCTTGGAAATATATTTTTAAAATTGGAAGGTAACTGTTAGGTGAGTTAAGTTTGCAGACATGCACTGGTGGCATAAATGTCATGACATGACACATTTGTTTTTGGCTTTATACACTGATATAATTGATTTTTAAAGTGTGAGATTCAAACCTAGGGATAGGGGACAAAACATGTTCTTAGATAGTGTTGATTTTTCAACTTTGCCACAGAAGATGCACTGCTTAGTTATAGTCAGGAATCATTCATAAATACAGCTAACAGTTTGAGGTGTTACACATGTATATGTGTGGCCTGACAAGATTATTGTATATAGATCCAGTTGTGTATGTGTCTTATTTAATTGTGAAGGCCATGCAGGTCCATATAGCAGAATTGTGCTTAAATAACTATAGTAGGCATAATACCCTTAGTCATATATCTGAAAACACAATAAGGGTCTATTATCCCTCATACATATAATTCATTTCAGCTTCACTATTGAAAGTGTTATAAGTGACAGTGAATATGACAGGAAGTGGAACAACAGTAAGAATGTCTTAAATATTGTGTATTAAAACCCAGAACCATGTGTATGGCAGTCCTACAGTTACACCTGTTGCCACAAGAATGTTGTCCATGTTTTACTTCACTGCTATAAACCACACTTTCACAACAATAAAAATAGGTCATACACCCTGCACTAGAACACAGGACCATCTGTACTCCAGCCCTATACTTAACACCTGTTGCCACAGGACTAGTTACATGACATTTCCATAACTTCCTACTCATTCTTAAGTTCTCTGTGTTAACTGCCATGCAACGCAGGTTAGCATGTTTGGCGGTGCCCAACAGAAATAATTGAATGCATCTTTTTTCAGTTATTGTCTGTCTGTGTCCTGTCTGCAGATGCTCGATGACTACAGGTGTTGGGGAACCTTGCTAGCCACCTCACAACACCACAATGCATTGTTTTTGACCTTTACACATTTTAGATGCCCTGCCTGCAGGTGTTCTGTCAGGTTCCTGTGTGGGTTTGTGCACTGCTAAGTGTCAATGAAATGAGATAAGCACACCCAAACCAGACATTAATTTTCTCTGTTTTCCTTGTTTGTGCTAAGCCACACACAGTGCAAACAAACACTGGCAAAAAATAAATAAATAAAAGGGAAAAGTTGTTGAAATTAAGAAAAGCATTCTGTGAAATAAACACTACAAAATGTTTGTTACTGCACATAAAATATTTCTACATAGGTCTAGATTTGAACTCTCACTCCAATGATCCTTCAGAACACAGTAAGGGTGCCTTATTCCTCTTTGCCACACAAACAGCTTTTCAATAGGGAACTGAAATCATTCTGCATACAACCAACTGCAACATTATCCACAGTACTAGGAAACCACATAAAAGTTATCTGTACATGTATTAATTTCAGATGTAATGCACTGAGTGATCACACAATCATTTATGACTATTGCTTGCAAATATATATATATATATATATATATATATATATATATATATATATATGTATATATCAATTAGCAAATGCTACATGCATTACTTAGAAGTGTACTGATGACACTAGCATGTTTGTCAGGGCATTTCACAGGTAGCTGTGACTGGCAATACCTTAAAATAGAATGTTTTGTGTGAAATCTGTACACATATTTCAGGTACAGTTCATTTGATATGACTTTTAGCATTTCACTGATGGTTTGTTAGCAAAATGTGTCATTTGCCTGTTCTTTTCAGGCTGGGGGAGCAATGCCGCATTTCTGTTGTGGCACAGACAAGGATACGCTGCTATTGTTACTCTCCTTGTTTTGCATCCGTCCTTCCTTTGTGTGTGAATGTAATATGTGGCAACCATGCAATTCCTGTTGTTCATATTTCAAATATCCAGACTGTTTCATGTTTCTCCAGTGGGTAATACTGAAATGCTACCTTTTCTATTTTATCTGGGAACAGATATTTTTCAGTTATGTGATACTTATGTGTATTATCCTTCTGTTCTGTTTTAGGACACCTAGGACTATGGCACCCAGGCATCTCAATCTCCAAAAACCACCCTTCAGTGACCCAGAAAATCAGGTAATTGTGGAAACTTTTAGGCAACATGGTGCCTTTCTGCTTGAGAGGGGAGCATGGAGATATGTCAGGCAGAATTCAAATTTAGCAGCAGATAGTTGCAGATATGACTGCCACAGCAAGACATATGATCAGGTGCACCATAGGGCCACTGACATGATCTCATCTGCACAGAGAAGAGCAGCTGCAGTGGCCCGTGATTGGATGGGTATCGGGGGGCTGCTACAGAGCCACCACTGACAGCAAATGAAGAGTTCCTGTCCAATGTCAGGGATCCAGACATGCCCAGGAAAGTGCAGAACAGCATGCCCTTGATGTTGGTGCTACTGTTTCAGGGATAGCAAGTATGCCCCAGGAGTAGCTTCCAAGTAGGCTTATGTATCTCAATTGTTAAATACTCTTGTACAGTAAAATATTTACATCAACACATTAGTTCTGTTTAACAAGAAATTGGTTGGTGGGATTGTAGATTGCTACAGTTAGCAACACATTTTGATTGATTACACATGGGCTTAGTTTAGACTTGTCATCCAAGTTCTTGTTGAAAGTATAGTTAATGGACTTATAAAGGGAAAAAAGTTTTACCCCCTGTGCTACTGTTAATTGTGATGATGTCGTCCTTACCTTTTACTTAACTTCTTCCAGGACCATCAGGGATAGAGAGCATACTATCATCGGCACATGGTAAGCCACACATTTTTATGTCAGTACTAATGAGCAGTTCAAAGAAATATTTAGTGTGTGATGTTCGTTTCAGGACTGTTGTGTGTATTGCTGTACTGTCTGTAATAGTGGCACCACTGTTAGATTGTTAGCATATATTGGACTATAATAGTGTAGATATTAATTTTTCCTGTGTTTGTTGCTTATTATCACAGGCAATCCTGACAGTGTACGTGTGGGACTTCTACCAGCTGATGTCAGAGTATCAGCAGACTCTGATGAGAATGGTAACCAAACAGAAGAACAGTCAGAGGAGGGAGTGCAGAGGTTGAATCTGACACTGAGGTTGACACACAGCCATCCCCTGAAATTCCATCAGACGCACCCAATAGGCCTACTCCTACCCATTCCAGTGAGCTCTCAGATATTGGACAAGTGGAGGGTGAGACAATCAATCAGGGAAGTGTGGTTACTGCGGCTTCAGTGCTTGTTGACTCTGGCTGTAGCCAAAGTGTGAACGAGGTGCCATACAGGGGGTTGTTAGCTGTGTTCGGTGGAGGCTTGCTGTCCATTCACAATTTCCACATCATGTAGATTGTGATAAGTTAAACAGGGTCTGAAAACTCTTCATATTCCTGGTGTTGGTCTATTACCAGCAGCAGCAGCAGCATAGACTTCAGCCTGTTGCACATTCACATGAATTAAAGCAACAGCAGCCCCTAACATTGTTTCTAAACAGACTCCATTCAGTGGTTGTGTTAATATAGGTTTTGGAATTTGCAGGGAAAACCAACGCTGAGTCTACATGGTTGCTTTATAGCTTGTTGAATAATTCCTCCATCTAGGATTGGTTGATTAGCATACAATTCAGCATTCAGCTACTTATCCTGTAATTAATGATTCACAATGCCACAGTGTTCATCTTGTTTACGTGGCTCTACACACCATATATAGCCACTTACTGAATGTAAAACAGCGTTCTACTGTGTGCATGCCACACCGCAGTCCACATACAGTGTAAACATACTGTGTAGGCTTTATTGAACCTGGCTGTAAATTTTCCCTCTTCACAGAATTGTGGTCACGTCTTAGCATACATTACACTCACAAGTCGCATTTGGGTGTTTGAAGTGAAAATGATAATAATTCTGCTTACTCATTTACATGAAAAATACTTTTTGTTATCATCATAAAACACTAAGGGTGGTATTCATAGTCATTATGCAAAGGAGTTAAGGTTATCTGCTCTTTCTGCAAATAAGCACAGGTAAGCCAGGATTCATAGAGGCCACTTATGCTAATATGCGTTAGGTGCAGATAAGCCTAAGCAAATGAAGCTATAATGATCTCATCTTAATGAAGCATTCTCTCACCTATTTGTAGTTCAGCATTCCACTGTTATAATCCATCAAAAGGGTTAGTGTCAACTATTTGTAGTTCATAGTGAAATTTCCCACTTTTCTGCGCCATCCGCAGATATGTTATATAAACAGGGGTCTCACCTATTCCATCTAGTTTGCAGTCCATGAAGATGTTGTCACTTGCTGCTAGCCTTGTTATTTCTCATTGTGAGCTGTTTGTCTTGGCTGAGCCAAAAATGCTTGCACCCAGCAGCTCTTGCTGGCCAAGAAGGCAGAGATGTAAGCAGAGAATAACCCACTACAATTTTGATAATCAGGAGCTACGTGATAGGTTTAGAGTGGACAGGGATATTATATATAACATTATTTGGTACACCTTATCATCTCAAAACACTCAACTTTTAATAAAAGCTGATACAACCATAAGAATATTTGTTTCTGCAAAAAGAATCCTCCCACACCAATAATTATAATAATAATAAAGATGTGAATTCAGTACTAGGAGTTCGGAGTGAATTTACATATTATTCCCCAAGATATAAAAACTGGACTAGGCTTGACAGAATTTACATTTCACAGGAATGTGTGCATTTAATTGAAGGTTTTAATATGCACCCAATAACTATTTGATATCATGCGCCAATAATAACTAAAATAAAAACACAGGGTAATGAAATAAAAATGAGACACTGATGCTTTCCCATCTATCAGTTGAAAAGAGTGGAATTTAAGGAATGTGTATTGGAAACTATTCAGGAGCTATTAGAGAAGATAGAAATTTCTTCTGAAAATATATCTAGGGAATAGGATAAAATTAGAGTGGAGTTTAAAAATAGGGTGGAAATAAAAGAAAGGGAGATATGGTTAAGAAGTAAGAATTATTTATAGAGGGGTTGAAAATGTTAAAGTACTGTAAAATAGAGGGAATCTCACAGAACAAGAAGAGGAACAACTGCAGAATGCTAAACAGAAAATAAAGTTACCTCAGTAATATGCACGAGTATGGAAAGATTGCTCTTAAGCAATTGCTCTTTGATAATAACTCTAGAATACAAAACCTTTTAGTACAACAACTCAGGCAGCAGAAAGTAGAAAGAGCTGCCACTAAGCTTAGGGATCCTATAACAAGGAAGATAACAAAGTTTCCTGTGGAAGTATTAGAAATATTTTGGAAATTCTATGAAAGTCTGTATAAAGCAGAGAAATATGGAAATCAAGAAAAGGTACAACTAGAAATGTTTATGGAAGACTTAACTATACCAAGGTTAGAGGAAGAGGAGGTTCAATTCCCAACAGTTAGGAAAGGAAAAGATGAGATGAAAATGGTGATGTATAACCAATCTACAGGAAAGTCCCCAGGAATAGAGGGGATTCCTGTGAAAACTTGGAAGCTAGATGGAGCAAATGGATAAAGATCTGGAAGGTTTTGTTTAACAGTATTTTAAGAGGAGAAAAAGTACCAACATCCTGGAAGAAAACTGTGGCAGCTGTAATACCTAAAGAGGGTAAATATCCATCAGATTCAGCTTCATACAGGCCCATTTTAATACTAAACCATGATTATAAAGTGTTTATGTCTATAATGGCTAAAAGAATGGCAAAAGTGATTCAAAATTGATAGATATGGATCAGTGTGGTTTTGTGGAGGGGAGGCAAACATCTGACAACATTAACAGAACATTGATGATACAGAGGGAAGCAGAATTTAAGAAAATACCACTGTTGTTGGTTTGTCTTGATGCAGAGAAAGCATTTGATGGAGTAAGCTGGGACTTTATGAGCAGAACAATGTAAGCATTTGCATTCCCGGATAAAATTATAAGGTTGATTTGGAAGATATATGATGGATCAGAGGTGAAAATTAAAGTTAGTGGGGTTCTCTCTGATTATTTCTGCTTGAGTAGAGGAACCAGGAAAGGTGTGTCCTCTCTCTCCCCTTTGTTATTTACATTATACTTAGAACCGTCAGAAATTCAAGAATATAATTGGTATGGTAGTCAAGAAAAACTGGCTCTGTTTGCAGATGATATTATTTTATACTTGATGAAACCATAAAGGGATAGTGCAGTGTTATGGAACATACTGAGACAGTTTCACTTCTTTTCTGGATACAAAATTAATAAAACTAAAACAAAGGCAATAGCAAGAAATTATGTACCCACACATGAATTCATTCAGCAATATTCACATTTATGGAGACATGATAAATTAAGTATTTAGGAGTATGGATTAAACATTATTCTGGTGTGCCAGTTAAGGATATGTGGGAAGAGACTAAATAAAACATAATACAAAAACTGAGAAAATTGAAGTACTGTTATATGGATATCGATAGTAAGATACAAGCAGTTAAATGTTTTTAGTTCCTTTAGTCTTATACTTAGGTCAGGCATATTTTATTAACCAGAGGAGAAGTTGTAGATAGCAATTAATAAAGAGCTGAAGGATTTTATCTGGGAGGGGAAGATGGCAAGAGTCAAGTGTGATAAGCTTATTCTTCTAGTAGAACAAGGCAGATTGGGATTACCTGATTTGAAGGGGTATTTCAGAGCAACACAGTTAAGGCCCTATACATAGACAAGCAGAAAATAATAATTCAAAGTGGAAAGAGATGATGATGAAACAGGGGGGAAGCTCGAGAAATAAGGAGAGACTAGGATTTTGGATGAAGACCTTTAAGGAGAATAACAATCATAATCATACAGAATATTATATTCATAAAGTAGCAGAAAGTATTTTAAGAACTAAGCCAACATGGGAATGGAGAAAGGAGAGTCTGCTGATAGGATGACTGCAATTAGAGATACAAACAATAGGCAAGAGGGGGCTGAAACTTATTTGAGAAAACTGGCAAAGGAACCAAGGTACTGGGAGCAAATAACTACAGAGGAAAAGGTAATAGAATGGGAAGACACCAAGAACTTATTTGGACTGCAGGTTAGAGATTATCTTCCCTATCAAGGATTGATATCAGAGTATAGGCAAAGAGAAAGAAACAGGGGAGCCCTAAATGAAAGACCAGCACTGGTAGAGGTTTTAGTAGAATCTAGAACAAAAGTTGCCATTAAGAAAGGAATAATTAGTAGAGTATATAAAATATTGCATAACTATAAAAATCAATCACAGGAGGTTAGAAAGGATTGACAAGAGAGACTGGATAAGCAATGCACAAAGAAACAATGGGGGATATATGTATGTCTCCCAAATATGCAACAAAGTCTAGAAGATTTAGGATCTTTGCTTGGAAGTATTTACATAGATATTTTGTGCCCCAAGTGAACTCCAAAGAATGTTTCCTCAGATAGACAGCAAAGGTTGGAGGTATGATGGGGAAGAAAGAGGTAACTGGGAACATATTTTTTTGAGAGTGTAATGAGTTGGCAGACTTTAAAGATTCACCCTGTCAGAGATACTGCGTGAGCCAATTGGTATAACTAAGGAAATTATTTTTTGAGCTATGATACAGAATCAGAATTGCCTAGACATAATAAGGACATGCTGAGTCTAATTACAATGGCTGCCAAAAAAGCAATTACTAGAAAATGGAAATCAAAGTCTAAACCAACATTACTAGAAGTAGTAATGATAGTAACAGAGATCAAACAACTGGAATTGGGATTTTTAGAAAAGGGTAGGAGCAAATTGCATAGGAAAAAAGGGAATTGTGGGATGAATACATGCAGAGGAGGAAGGAGGTTTAAAAGAAGGCAGGATTTGAATGAGCTATGCAATGTGTGACTGACAATGACTGGATATATTATAAATGATGTATAATGTTTGCAGCTGCAGTTGTGTCAGCATGGTTTGTAATGTATAATATTTGCAACTGAAATTGCGTCTGTATGGTTTATCTTCATTTATGTACATCTAAGATTGCCTATGTCATACATGATAAATTAATAAAGATGTTTCTTGTTTAACAAAAAAAAAACTTGCCAATAATAACAGTACCTGGTCTAATGTCCCCTGCCAGTTAACTGGGTTTGGTTAACTCATTAACACTTACTTGGTGTGGAATGTAACATCTCCTGCAGCCTACACACAATTCCAGAGCATTTTCTGAAAACTTTAATTTAAAAAGCATGAGATAAACAAATATAAATATTTTGTGAACAATAAAAGCTATTAAAACATTAAAAATAGCAATTTTATCAGTAAGAGGCATTTTTATGATGATAATAGTCAGTGCATTCCATAAATACTATATGTTATAATGCGCATAAATACAAAATTATATTTTTGCTAAACTTTCCCAAAAAAAATGTCATATCTTGGGAAATGTATAACTTAGACATATATTATTACGGAAGGTACAACAGAAGCCCATGTCCATCAAACATGGAGACAGTGAGAATCTAGTCTTCATCTGCAGGACCATCATCACTGTCTCCTTACTCTGCTGACTGCTGGAGTGCTTGACATCTCCTTCTCCTACTGACCATGAGGGAGAGCAGCCTCCCCATCTGGTGTAGCCATGCAGCAATTGTGCTGTGCATGACCCTACGCAACGACCCTGGCATCTCCTGGTGGGTGATAAACTCTGGTCGTGCTATATTATCTCTGAGCCTCATAACCTCAGAAATGATGCTATCTAACCAACTAGAGTCATAACCCCTCTGTTGAAAAAAACAAAAGTTTCCTGACCTAAATAATAAAAAACATATGGTCACTAGTTTTGTGACTCAAATGTAAACGACTCTAGTTGGTTGGATAACATCATTTCTGATGTTATGAGGCTCAGAGATAATATAGCACGACCAGTTTTTGGGTATTGAAGGTTTAGAGTCTGGGTCTGCATCTATGGTTATTATTCCTAGGGCTGCAAATGAAAAAACAGTGAATTACAGATTGGCTTTCCCTATTCCAATATCTAATGAAATGGGCATGATTAGGTCCCTTCTTTTTGACAGCTGGAAGGTAATTTTAGGTAATCCAGATTTAGCAAAGATTTTGGGAGACAAACCATTGATTACTTACAAAAAGATAGTTAACATCAAATCTATTCTTGAAAGTGATAGAACAGATCACAAGTTAAAGGTTGATAACCCAAGCACCTACCCATGTGTACAGTGTCGACAATGTAGATTTATTATGAGTTCATCCTCTATTGAATTTAAACATATTAACAGGACCTTTTGAGCTAAGGGGCACTATGCCTGTGAAACAACAATGGTGTATGTGGCTGTCTGTAATTCTTGCAAATATTTTTATGTAGGAGAAACCATTAGAACTTTGGATAGGAGGGTTTATGAACATACTTTGGCAATAAAGAAAAAAGACTCTTCTAACGCCCTAGCCAGACATTCATTGACTTGTGTTGATTTCAAGAAATTTTCTTTTTATGTTTTGGAGCAAGTAGGTGCGAGTTTGTTTAGTGGTAATTTTAAGATAATTTTAGAATGTCGTAAAAGTCTTTGGCAAATTTTATTGGTGGCTGACCAGCCCCCAGGTCTCAATGAGATGGTCAACATCAAGTGCTTTTTACAAGCACAAAGACTTTGACATTTTACTTTTATCATTCCTTTGACATTTATTGATTTATTTACAACATTTGTAAATAAGCATTTTTTATATATAAAGTTTCTTTCAAGGTATTGTTATACTGTTATTAGTATTTGCAGTTTTGTATCTATGTGATTTTACTTCGAGATATGTCTTTAAATTTTGAATGACTTGTTATCATGTGACCTTTGAAATTTTGTATTTATTGGTTTGTGAGATGGGTGACTTTGTTTCTGATGAAGTCCAGTTGAATTAAAAGTAAACGAAAGTGCTAAGTGGATGTGTGCTGCTTACTTATTTTTTAAAACATTGATAAAATTATTTTTACACTTTGTAAGTCTAACTTGCCTGCCACACCCATTAGAGGGAAGGGAGTCTGAATTGCTGTTGTGTTTTCCTTCTCCCCACCAGTAATCATTCACAGTTGCAAGCAGTTAACAACAAACACCGAGAGAGTGCCTGCACTATGTTTACATCTGATACACAGAGCCAAGAATTTTTGAATATGCAATTCTAATGAGTTCACACCTCATTTGCATCTTCATCATGCTCACAGCCCTGAATCTACACTATAAAAAGGTAACCATGTAGCTAGAGAACCTGAAGGTGATGAGAATTGTTTATGTGGATAATACAGTTGAAGATTGCTATTACTTTGGATTCATCTGCACAGAAAACTACTGATCTTGATAAGGTATGATTGCATTTTTCAGTTAGATACTGGATATGCTCAGCTGTCAGCTAGAGAAATATTTTTATATATGCATTAGCAAATCATACTTCTATCTATATGCAATTTTTTTCAGAAGTTTACCGATGGATATAGGCATTTAGGTCAGGCCATGTTACTTTTGCAGATGCACAGCCTTATTAACTTTCATCACAAGTGTTAAATGTTACAACTGTTTCTCTTTATGCTTTTCTACTGTTATTTCCATGAAATGTAAATGTTCTATATTGTCAATAATACGGGGGTGCTAGCCTTCTAGGATGGCCCATAGACACCTCTACGGGAGTGCTGGGCACAGGTACAGGTGACTGTCAACTGAATCAAAATGAATGTTCTGTCATAAATCTGTACACATGCTTTTGGGATAGTTTCTTTGACAGCAGTTATAGCAATTCAATGGAAGTTCTAATTCCTTTCCTTGGTAGCAAAATGTCATTTACTTGTTGTTTTAGGGGTAGTGGTGTCAAGTTCCATGTCTGCGTTGGCACACAGAAAATTGTTTGTTCAGAGGTTTGATTTACTATTGTTACACCCCATCATTTTGGATCCAACCTTGCTTTGTGTTTGACTGTGATATGTTAAAACCATATAAATCAGGGCTGGTGTTAGCATTTTGGGGCCCCCCAGCAAATGTCAAGTTGGGGGCCCCCTGCACACTTCTAGTATAAATATTATCAATGCCATCCCTCCTAAGCAACCTTTTAGTTCATGTTGCAAACTTTTAGGAGTAGTGTGCACAGACAGACCTGTAGCTACAAGCTCAAGCAACAATGATACATTACAACAACTCTATGTACAGGTCTGGATTTAAAGTGAAATGATGACTAGACCTACTGTTTCAACACCTCCCGACACACCCTCCAGTCCTCTCCTCTGACCCTCCCTTTGGGCTCCCCATACTATGTGTGCATTACTTTTTTCATCCTTTACTCACATTTTGCCTTATTCTCAGCTTTTTCAAGAAGCCATAACTTTCTATATGTTCTGAATTGCGTTTTAAAAGTTTTTTTTTCTTTTTACACAACCTTTTCATTCAATAATGGCTTGAACAGAAATTATTATTAAGGAAAGAAATTCACTGTTGCGGTTCAGCTTTAGTTTTCTTTGCATCCTTTAAATACTCCTATCCTGAACAAGACAGCACAGTAAAAACCATTTAGGAAATAATTTAAATAAGCCAGGGCCCAAGAAGTCATAGGTTTACAGATGATCTGAGATGCATTTTAGAGCATTCTCTCAACATTTTACTCCAATGGTCACCTAAACAAAAATCATGAAAAAGAAAAGAATGTCAGTCTTATTTTTTTTTATTTCAAGGAAGACATACATTGTGCCCAAGGCTTAATGTTCAAAGCTGACAAAATAGTTGTTCACAATAAACTAACAAGCCAGTAGTTGTGGGAATAAATAAGACTTATCTGAGAATACTGCCTGCCACCCTAACCACCCCCCCCCCCCAAACACAAAAGACAGTCACTGCCTATGCATCCCTCTGGTGTTAGACTGGGATGAAAGCAGATATTTAAATTGCCTTAGTCATATATTTCAAGTGTCTGCTGATATACATATACATAGCATTTTTTCACCCCTAACCCTCAAAGGCAGCCACATGTTTATGTGCCTGATATGTGGCTGTGTAAATTATTTCAGTAATATATTCTAATTTGTTGCTCCTAGACAGTACATCACTCCTACAAGCTATAGTAACCTTCTTTGTACACCTTTGAGGTCAGTGAGAAACACTGCCCTCTGCTCAAACACAAGCTATAATGACTTCATGTGAGCACCTCTAAGGTTTGACTGTGATGAATATTAAAATTGTAATAACCACACAATCCCCAGCCCCTAATAACTCGTAGCAGCTTTCTGTCTTTCTGTACGCACACATTTGAGCAGGGCTGGTTTTAGAATGGGTGTGGTTGAAAACAGAGGCTATTATCAGCTTTAGCCTAAAAGGGTAATATCTCAGCACTGTTCAGGTTAAACAGCGCATTCAGAAAATTGATCCATTTTTCTCCAATCAGCAACAGCTTTTATGGAGGTCCCCACAGAGTCAAGAATGATTAAGGGAATCCCCATTATCCATTTAGACAGTCTGGTGAGTGGGGACCACCAGACTCCAAGAACTTCTAAGTGTCTGAATGTTCTGTGATATATTCTATGTCTTACTTATGAAATGTAATTACTTGTTAGGTACATTTTTTACTAATACATAGAACAATAATGTCTGTGTCCTGGGATTATTGGGTGTATACACAGATAAAAATCAGTGATATTTTACACACACACACACACACACACACACACACACACACACACACACACACGCATAAGCCATAGCAGTACTAGTTTTGTACTTATTTTAGCAAACAGCAATACATTGTACAAGTACTGCTACACCAGAACAGTGACTGCTGCTTAGCAGTTGTCAAACAGCAGCAGGGGTAAGATTTATCTAATTAAGGAGTAATTCGTACCTGTCACTGTCCCTGATTTCACAGGTCTTCCCTGATTTTGTTCATATTTTTGCTTTGTCTTTTGAAAAATTTTGATTTGCTGGTAAATACTTCAGGATTACAGTCAATCAATCCAGACATCTGAGTTTTATACTTATTGTCCAAAAATACATATTGATGCAAAAGGTGTTATTTTAGTAACTGTTAAGTGAATTAGAGTAATATTCAAATGTATTCCTGATTCTGTGTCTTTATTCTATTATTTTTGAGATTGCACTGAATTCTTAAGCAAAGAAATTGAGAGTTATACTATCTGGTGTTCTGGTATTATTTATAAAACTACCTGAAAGAGGAAACTATCCCTGATGATCGGAAGCATCAGCTCTTCTTAAAATACAAAGTTTGCACTGAGATAAGTCACTCTGGGCTGCTGATCTCTCATTAGTGCTTATACTGCTCATATTCATTATAAGCTTCATCTTAACAGGGTCATAACATGGCCCTGTTCATGTTAAACAGCATAATTAGGAAGTTAATACATTTTTTCTCTTCGTCATTTTTACCCAACCAGCAGCAGCTTTTGTGGGGCCCCACACAGTCAAGGATGATTAAGGGGGTCCCCTGCAGCCACAGGTTTTGCAGGGACCTAAAGCTGGCTATGTAGTTAGTTTTAGTGGAGAAAACAGCAGGGTTTAACTAAGCCAGGGGCACTATGTCACTGGTAAAATATTTAATGGAATTCTGATGTCTGTTACTTGACAAAACACCATTACTACAACCAGAAATATCTTTAAATTTTAAAGGAGATATAAATAAAAGTTATTACCCTCGTGGTTTATTAAGTATACAAGACTGCTGTACTAGCTTGTGCTGGTTTTACAGACATGTAACAAAATATCAGGATAAGATAACTTGCTGTGGTTGGGGGCCCTAGGGAACTGAGGGCCCCCAACAACCGCAGGCTTCGCTGGTGCCTAAAGCCGGCTATGAATCTTTTTTATATTTGAATATATTTGAATTTTTTTTTCTCCAGTGGATAATATTGAAGAACTACTTCCTTATGTATTATATCTAAGCAGGACATTTATTTATGTGTATTATCCTTCTTTTCTATTTTATGTCAGCTAGGACTATGGCAACCCAAGCATCTCAATCCCTGCAAACTTCTCTTCAGTGACCCGAAGAATGATGTCATCCTACAAGCCTTTAGGTGACATGGTGGCTTTCTGCTTGAGAGAGGCATTGGGGATATGTCTGGAAGAATGCAAATTTGGCAGCAGATAGTGGAAGATGTAAACACTATTGGGGGCTGCAGCAAGACATATAATCAGGTGTGTCATAGGGCCATTGGAATGATTTCATCAGCCCGGAGGAGAGCAGCTGCAGTGACCCATGGACAGATGGCCACCAGGGGGGCCTGCTACAGAGCCACCACTGACACTAAATGAAGAGTTCCTGTCCACTGTCAGGGATCCAGAGGGCTCAGTCGAAAGTTCACAACAGCATGTGATTGATGATGCTGCTATTTCAGAGAGGGCAAGTATGTCCCAGGAGAAGATTCCAGGTAGGCTTAACTGTTGTCAAATGTGAAATGTTTCTTGTAAAGTAAAATATTGACAACAATGCTTAGGATTGTTTACCATTTTTTTTTTTTGGGGGGGTAGTTGATACAAGTAACAACACATTCTGGTTCATTGCACATGGGCTTGGAGTAGATGTGTCATCCAAATGTATGTCACATGTATTGTTAATGCAAATATAAAGGGCCAACATTTTTTCACCCCCTGTGTTACTGTTAATTGTGATAATGGTGTCCTTTACCTTTTACTTAACTTCTTCCAGGATCACCCTTCCTAGGAAATGGGGGAGTCATCTGCACAAGGTAAGCCAAACATTCTTATTTCAGTATGATGAGCAGTATACAGAAATATTTATTTTAGCTGTATGTGTGATGTGGGTTTCAGTGTATTACTGTACTGTCTGTAATAGTGGCATCACTGTTAGTTTGTTAGCATATATTGTGTAGCTATTAATTTCTTTCCTGTGTTTGTTGCTTATTATCACAGGTGATCCTGACAGTGGAAGTATAGGACTATTTACCACTTGATGTCAGAGTATGGGCAGATTCTGATGATGATGGTGGCCAAACAGAGGCACAGTCATAGGATGCAGAGATCAACTCACTGAATTTGACCTTCATCCACCCCCTGTAATTCCATTGGACACAGCCAGTAGGCCTATGCCAACCCATTCTAGTGAGCCCTCAGATAATGGACAGGTGGAGGGTGAGACACTCGATCAGGGTAGTGTGGTTACTGTGTTCAGTGCCTGTTGACTTTGGCCATAGCCAAAGTGTGGATGAGATGCCACACAGGAGGTTTGTTAGTGGTGCTCGGAGGAGGCCTGCAGTCCATCCTACACCTGATCCAGGTGTGTATCTTTCTGTGCCACTCAATATATGTTTAGGGCTGTCATGGAAGTGCAGGCACATTCCAGTAGGGCCTCCAAAGAAATGCTTAGGGTTGTAAATGTGGCACAGGCTGACATGCATGACTGCCTCCACTGTGTTGCTGATTCAATGAATCAGATGAGTGACACATTGGAACAGGCAGTGTCTGTGATGGAACTTCTGCAGGGAGGGAACGGCATCCACATGGAGGTAGGTCAGCCACATCATCTGATGTTAGCCAATGTGTCCTTAAGGGTCCTATGCACTGAAGATGGGTCTTACCCAAAAGTTTTGCATTGTAATAAATTATATTTAGCATGTTGAAGTCAGAGTTTTTTTATTTTTTGATTCATTTGCATATATCCAATGGACCTCTGTTGCAGAAGGTTTAAGATATTACACAGAGAAAACTGTACCTTGGCTAGGTTTTTCTTGTAGTGTATATATATATATATATATATATATATATATATATATATATATATATATATATATATATATATATATTACAATGATTTGGGTGGGTAGGTTGCTTGACAGACACTTTTTAGCAAAGGCAAGTTAATAAGCAGTACGCAAAAGTAAGTAAGTAATATAGAGCTTAAAGAAGCATTGGATATGTAGTTTAATGTACAGATAACTTTCTTGTGTTATATGGTGAAATAAAAAAACATAGAAAAAATAGATACTATTAAAATAAATTTTGTTGCAAACTGAGCTCTATAAAACAATACGTACTGTGTGTACAAGAAAACTGTACATAAGGGTAGTTTGTAGTGTACAGGTATATCCTAGACACATAAAGCCACTGTATGTAGAACACGCTTGGCTTGTTCTAGTTTTCAGTCAGTATGAATTAATGCACTGGGATGGTGAGAAGGTCACTGCAATGAAACATTTTGCATTAGCCACTATCATTAAACAAACAGAACAGGAATATTTTAAGAGATGTTGTTTTAATTTGAATTGAAATTGATCAAGGTTTCCCTAATTTCTCACATATAGTGTTAAGTTATTCCAAACAGCTTGACCAGCTTACAAAAGGCTTTTTCACCAACAGATGTTCTGAACTTTGGTCTTATAAGGGTTATGCAGTGTTCTGGTTCATCTCTGAGTATTGTTTTGATATTTAATGACATGTTTAGTCTTTTATGGCAGTGATTTGTCCAGTTATTTACTCGCATAACAAAACTACAAATTTTGTTAGTCTAGGAGTGGAGGCTTAGCGATGCTTGGTCATATTCCAGTTTTAGAGTTAAGACATTTCTAGCCAATGCTTGCTGGGCTGAGTGTAAGAGCAGGTGTGAACTTTTATAGCCAGGCTTTAGATAAGAGAGTATTTTGTTAAGGACAATTAAGCATTATACCATGGGTAAGGGGTTGCCTTTGTTTGCCTGTGATAAGTAAAGGAGGCACCTTTACAAGTTTTTAGAGGATACAAAAATCATCAGGTTAGATTTAGTAGTGTTTAATAGTAGCCCATTGCTATAGGTCCTGTTGAATTGGGCCATGAATCTATTTTTCAACCTATTTTGTAATCTCAGAAGGTTACTACTTGATTCAATGAGCAGCAACTCATCTGCATACTGAATTATTTTCTTGTTTGGCAGGTCTTTGGTTAGGTCATACATGAAGAGAAAGAATAAGAATGGACCTAATACTGACCCCCTGTGGGACACCCATGTTAAATATCCTGGACTACAAAAAGTGTCTTTGGAGAAAACCTGGAAAAACTTCTTAGTGAGGTAGCTCATGAACCACTTTAAAGATGTTCCAAAATTTTGTTTGCTGAGTTTGCTTATAAGTATTGTGTGATTGTTTCCAAGGCTGTTGATAGGTCAGTGAGCAGTCCTCCAGTTAGATGGAAATCGCTGATCTCCATGTGTGACATGACAGTGCAAAGCCTGATGCAGATCTGAAAGTAATATGCTGTTCCAGGAAAAGCAATACTACTTTGCCAGCTCCGATGAAAAGATAATAACAGGCTTTTAATATGCAGAACTCAGGTCCTGAAATAAAGTATCCTTCTATTACACTCCATGTTGATTTTAACCCTTTCTCCAACCCAGATAAAGTGCAGTAAATAAATGCAATAAAATGCATCCTAGCTCTGCCTATCATTGTGTAGTGATAATCTTCTACTCTCCTAATTTAGATTAGGCTAAAAATGCCCATTTTCTTACTGTCAAGTATTTCTGTCGCACATATAATATACTGAAAATGATCATGTCTTTGGTGTACAGTTTAATTAAAAACACAGCTCCACAGCTTTAGCAATGTTCAATATTTTTACCTAAAATGTATTATTTGGCTACATATCATTAGAATTAGTAACAGACTCATGGCAGTCAGACTCTAGCCTAATGATAGGGCAGTATTCATAATTTCAGCTTATGCCCCACAGCAGGGTTGTGATGGTGAGGAAAAAAGTGCATTAAGGCAGCAGCTGCAGGACCTACTAGATAAAGCAGGAGAACATGAATTGTTATTGATAATGGGGGACTTAAATGCCCATATTGGGACAAACAGAACAGGGTATGAGGACTGCCAGGACCAACATGGATGGGGCAACAGGAATAAAGGAGAGGCCATTCTAGACTTCTATCTGACAAATGGTTTGTTGGTGGACAAATCGTGGTTCAGCAAGAGGGAGACAGTGATAAGATCATATGCAACAACAGGGGCAAACATGCAAATCAGGTAGCTTCCTCTTCAAAAGGAAAGGACATTGAATCGGTGACTGCAAAGTCATCCCCAGTGAAACAGTCAACATGCAGCATAAACCACTAGTTGTCAGAATCATCTTTAAGTAGTAGTCAGAGAAGACTCTAAGGTCAACAGAGACTAGGCTAAGACATAGATTTAACTGGAAGGGAAGCACAAGAGTTCAAGGAAATACTCAGGGCTGTCGCACCTCAGGAAGAAGAGGAAATAGGTGGAGATGAAGAAGAATGGCAGTACCTCAAAACAGCATGTGTCAGGACTACAGAAGAGATATGATGCCAAGCCAGATATGGAAAAAAGGTATATAAGAAAAGCTGGTGGTGGAATGCAGAAGTCCAGGAAGTCATCAAAAGAAAAAAAGGAGTGTAGGAAAAAGTAGGACAGAGAAACAATCGGTTATACTAAGAAGAAATACTGGTTGGCTAACAAAGAGGCTAAGAGAGCAGTTGCAATAACAAAAACACAAAGTAACAGAAGAACTCTACCAGCTTCCAGAAAATGACTCAGCAGATGGCACAACAAAATTCTTATCTGGTTGCAAGACAAAGACAGAAATATAAAGAAGATAGGCATCAAACACTTCTCATAAGGGATGCCAGCAGCAACCTGTTCACATGTTCACAGGACATCAAAGGCAGATGGAAGGAGTACTTCCAGCAGCTTCTGTATGAAGAAAACCCCACGGAAGCTGTACTGCTCCAGTCGCAACCTATGATGAAAGAAAAAGAGAAGCTCAACTTACATGAAGTAAAAACAACACTAAGGAAAATTAAGTCAAGGAAAGCAGCAGGCTCAGATGACGTTGGGTGAGTTAAGGAAAAATGGCTCCAGAGGAAACTCATAGAAGTATGGAGAGAAAAGCATATCCTAGATGACTGGAGAATAACCATTCTAGTGTCAGTGCACAAGAACAAAAGGGATTTTCCATAAGGGTAACCATTATCTTATTTGTTAGCTGGGGCAGAGCACTGAATATTTTTTAGATTAAACTCGGTAGCACTGTCTGGTTAAGTAACTTGCTCAGTCCACACAGGTAAGTAAATGGAGGCAGCAGGAATCAAACCTTGCACCACAAGAAGTAGCTTTTAACAGCTTGTAGCATTATTCCTCTGCTCTAACTGCCAGGCATCTTGTGTTATTTTTGCCATGAAAATCAGAGTGTAGGCCAAATACTGGTCATAGTAAATGTTATTGCTTTATCATTCAGTTAAAATAGCAAATAATTATTTTGTCTATATGACTACAGTATCACCAAGAAAATAGTCATTGTTTAAATTTCATTCACAGATAATAGCGGACGTCCACTCTTTCATGTATAAAACATTTTTCTACACAGAGCCCTGCTTTAAGAGTAATCTCAGCAGCATTACTGTCACAAGGCTTGCAAGTCATAACAAAATGGTATCATAATTCCATCATATGTTAAGGTGGCAGAACTTGTATAAGTACAACCAACAACATGTCAGAACTAGAAGACAGTGACATCTTAACAGCAGTCACTTTCAGGCCTATGATCTGCTAATGACTTTTATCTTCAAGTCCTGGGTATGATTCCTCCCTCAGTTTCCATTTGTCCACTGCGAGACCCTGAGCAAGTTATTTAAGCAGACAGTGCCTATAGATTGCATCTAAAAAGAGGAACTTTTGCATATTGAATTTTCTGTCTGACAAATAATAGAGTACAGATGAACTCACATTTCACTTCTACAGCAAATTTGCAAACTGTGCTTGCTATGGGGGAAACTTGAAATGTAATTCAGTTTTTAATCTCTTCCTCTCTAAAATGTAAATGCAGAATGGAAATAGAATATCAGATACAGCAACAGGAAGCATTTAAAACCACAAATTAGTGAGAAACAGTTTCTGTGCAAAGTGCCAACATCTATAAGGAGCGGTCTTTAATTGGTTTTACAGTCAGATAACATGATGTACATCATATATTGTTCTATTATGTGGTCATTAAATGCTCAATTCTGATTCCCATCTCTTCTTTCTTCATCCTTTTAGAATAGCTAGACTTTTTAGATGCTTTGCACTTTGTAAGAGGAAGGACATTTGCATTCAGAGGTTGCTATGGGTCAGAATAAGTGACAAAGGAATGGAAAATATTGATGCAAAGACACTTTGCAAAAATGCAAAGTAAACAAGTGACTTTGCCAGTAAGTGTGCCCATAAGCAAAACAGCTAAAGACATATCTCTCTCTTCACACACACACACATTATATATATATATATATATATATATATATATATATATATATATATATATATATATATATATATATATATATATATATATATATATACGTGTGTGTGTGTGTGTGTGTGTGTGTAGCATGTGTAGCACCACTAGCATAAGGAAAGCACCCACATAAGCCAAATCCTTAACTGAAGATGCTAAAAGTTCTAGACAACACAGTACTACACAGGCTGATACAGAAAATCAAAGCATCTTCATTTAGCATGTCCCACCAAAGCATCTTTTCTCCATCTTTCTGAATGAACGTCTGGGTTTTCCTTGCAAAAGTTTAGTGGGTTCCAGAATGGTGTGTGCCTTATTTTATATTTCACCTCAGATAAATGATTTGCCTGAGTTCCTGCCTTTGCCATAGTGTCTTATCTTTCAGTGAAGCTTACAATCTGCTTAAATAGTTCCCATTTTCCATTTTCACTAAGCAAACATAAACAACCAGCCAGTACCATGTTTTAAGCATATCTGTATGTATTTTATTAATAATGGTCAGTATATATCCATCATCAGCAGACATTAACACTTCAGGCTTACATAGTATGGCACTTTAAATGACCAGTGCAGTTTTGCAAAATATATTGTTGGTAGTTAGCCCAGCAAAACTAAGTCAGTAGAAGTTGATACATTTTAACATTAATGACATATGGTTTATTAATATTGCTAAGAAATATTTAAATATTTTAGACTGCCACCATAAAAACCTTCTGAAATATCAAGTTTTCTGTTTCAAATCACATGGCTAGGGGGAAAAAAAAGCCAGAAACTGTCTGGAGCATCACTTAAAAAGAGACCCTTTCTGTCATTAAAATATGGCAGCAGCTTCACAGCATTTCTTGACAGAGACACAATGCATTCTTCAGGTGATTATTATTGACTTTTAGCTGGAGAAAGGGTTGAGGTTTTGAAGTAGTTATGCAATTTCACAGCATTCCCAAACATATGCTTCTTTTACCCCTTTGTCCTTGAGTCTGTCCTACTAAAGTATGTGTTAGCTGTGGATCTCTTCAGGTATTATTAGGGTATGCATATAGAATTAGTATCTGTTACTGTATAAGTTAAAATTAATTGGGAGTATACAGAAGATATAAACAAGGATTCCTAATGCATATTAAATGGTAGGGCATGTAAGATCCTGCCCTGTGCTTAATATTTCATTCAAACTGTCTTATATTTGCTCCATGTTATTTTATGTAGGTAGAACAGCATAAGCACATTAACTCACAATTTATAAATGGGACAGCAATAGTCTTATACAGTGTTGACATACTTTAAATCTCTTAGCACAAGAATTCTGAACAGAGCCAAAAATAATGAAGGGCAAAGGCACAAACTGGTTCTTATAAACTTAGAAAGATGCTAGAATAACAAGTTTCACAACTAACATGTATTTTCTGAAGGGTATGAAGTCTAAAACTCAAATATCTATTAATATTTAGTGATTACAGTCCTCAATGATTTACCAGCAAACCACAAATTTTATCAGGAACAGACTAAAACTATAAGGCATAAATCATGATATTTTGTGAAATTCTAGCCAGTTGATCGGCATGACTGCTAATAACAAGTTGTGTGCAGACTGCAGAATGAACTACATAACATTTTAAATAATACAAATGGTGTCATGCCCTGATCTTATATATGCTGTAGCAAGAGAACAGTACTTAAAACCAATTAGAAGTGTCAGTGCTTAGAGAAAAATCATGAGTATGACAACTTTTTAACAGAAGGGAAATAGATAGAAATCCTTAACATATATCAGCTGCTCAAAACTCATGAAAGTATGAACATTTTATAACCCTCTTAGGTAAAATAGTCTATACTTTAGGTAGTTTCATATACACGTACATTTACACACACATTCTATGTGTGTGTATATATATATATATATATATATATATATATATATATATCTGTATAGAGAGAGTGATAGATACATATATATATAGATAGATGTGTGTGTGTTTGTGTGTGTGTGTGCGTGTGTTTGTGCGCGTGTGTGTGTCTGAGTGTGATGTGTGTCTAATGTTGGAAAGATTATGTTTTTGAAGCATTGATTTTTGTTGGCATTAAAAACTTAATGAACCTTGGGCACATTATGATGTGTAATTAGGTGTTGATGCATAATATAATGCATTTGACATTGATCTCCTGTGTCAAGGACTGCAGATTAGAGTTTCACCAGGTATGAAGTTCTGAAAATTAAGCCAGCAAGTATGGCCCACAGGTTAAAGAAATATAGTGGGAATATTTTTTTATCACAGCAATGTGCCTGGGCTTAGTTATACACAGTGATCTGTGTGCAGGCTTCTACACTACCCAGTTCCCTTGAGGTATCCCCCTAAAATAGACACATGCCTAGTAAATACCACTGCTTACAAGCAATAAAAAGAAAAAAAAAGTAGTCACTGGAGCCGCATCATGCAGAGTGTTCCAGAACTAGACTGGTTGGCTATGTGGTAGAGATTATATGGAAAATGTTAAGTGAAATTCCTCTTATCATGGTATGGACATGCATTTCAACGTGTTGGGTATTATTGTAAGTATATACTACTATTCATTTAATGTGCATAGGACCAGGAAGACAATATCACATCTAAGTTAACTTCTGGAAAAAGCCTGCATAAAAGAGATAAATGTAAAATTAGAGAAAGCAGTGTATAACAAGATGATTATTATGGCCACTGAACTAACTCGAACCAACATCCTTTTCAGCTCCTTTTTTAAAACTGCATAGCTGAAAAATGTCCTAATTACAGTATATCATAATTCCAGATGTTATATTTACTCTGTACATTTACTTATTAAACAAAGAAATAATATTCAAAACTCCACAGACAACTACAGAGACTGTTAACACACATGCTTATGTCCAACATTAGAATATTTACAAACAAGGCAAATTATCAAAAGAAGTCAACTGATTTATGCAACAGGATCCATTGTGTTTGCACCATGCAAAATAACTTCCTGTGTCAGCATATTATTTATTCAGTACTGGCAACCATCAATCCTGCTCTAGGGTGATGTAATGAAGGATTCAGCAGTATGCAGAGTAGTCTGTGTAATATGGTCCTATGCACAACATCAGCAAATTTTCTATGTGATTTAATTTCTGTGCCTAGTTCAGTATGTAAGCTTTCTTTATACAATAACTGTTTACAGCAAATATCTACTATAATTACGCAGTTTCCAATGCTTGAAGTCTCAAAATATAACATTTGATGGGTCGTTTATTTACTTAGGTTATTCTGTGAACCTGTAGGTTCTCGTTATAAAATGTATGAGTAACCTGCATGTAGACATTATAAGAATTGCCATGACAACCACTAGGACTATAGCTTTAATGAGAGCAAAAGGAAGTCGATCCTCCTGTAGACCAGCATTAATGTTTACTTCTGGCACTCCACTGCTGTTTAAGAATGGTGTAGAAGAAGTTGTCCACTCCACTATGTTCTCAGCTGTTGTTTCAGAATTCATCAGGTCAATATCATTAAGCAGGTCTTCCACGAGGTTCTTAGGTGCTGCCTTGAAAGCAATACTCATCACTGCATTTAGCTTTTTTAGAAGCTTGTCACAGTCACATTCTGTTGGATATTTTGCAGACAGTGCATCCTTAGGAGCCATCATCTAAACTTTTTTTTTTAACAGCTGAAAATTTCAAATAGTTTCTGAAGTGACTTTCTAGATACTGTTCAGAACACCCTTCATTTAAGTTTCGATCCCTCTGGTGCTGTTATGAATGCAGCTGCTTATACTCCATAAATATCATGCTTATTTTCTCTCTCTCTCTCTCTCTCTCACTCAGCTTTCTTAAGACATCCAGGTTCGAAATACATCAAGTAAACATGGACACAATACAGCAACTGTTCACAGTGCTTAAAAGCCTGCTTATATAGTGCCATGAAGAAATTCAGCCGATGCATGACATAATCCAACCAACGAGGCAGAACGCGTGATGGTCAGCACTGAAGTATGATCTGTGATCCTTATCAGAGAATCAGACATCCTTCAGCAGAAAGATTGTATTACCACAAAGAAAGACAGTAGGAATAACAATTAAGGCAATGGATTAGTAAATATAATACTGCCTTTTAGGTAACTGCTCCCAGCCTTAATAAGTGCACTATAGAGAGAGAGAGAGAGAGAGAGATTCACTCATGGGGCAGTTTGAATGTTCAAGTTCTTTTTGGAGTGTTTGTAATGCTAGAGAATTTATTTATTATTTAGGCACAGCCATTTTATTTTGAAAAGATGATTTCCATGACTGTGTCTTCTGAGAATTTGGAATTGAGCTCTGAATACCTGGAAAATCAGAGTAATTGACCTTCCCTTAAGGTGATATTGTCTGATGTTGTCAGTAAATCGAGTTAAAATTATGTCCTATACACATTGTTGAGAATGTTGTTGTTTTTCTTCTTGGGTTTCCTTTAATAGAAGATTATATTTTTCCCCTGGCAGCTTTGCCATTCAGATTTAAGAGTGCATAAAAACCTTCTTCAAAGAAATTTGATATTTAATACATTTCCAGTTTTCCTTGCTTCACCATAGTATCTTTCCACTGAGTGACTTACTTAAGTGTGCTGTTTCTTGCAAAGGCTATCACAGGCATATTTACTTATATGACTGAAACTGATTTGCCTGCAAAAATGTATATGCATCATATCTGATTTCTTAAGGTACCCGGAGGAATATTTTAGATTAATGCATCAAACTCACAAAAAAATATGAAAAACTGTAAAGTCACAAACGGCAGTTAAAATATGCTTTGTTGCTTAAATCAGAAAAGGATACAGAATACTGCTTTACTTTTCAGTACTGTACTAATAAAGTCACTTGTGTATTATACTGTGAATTCACTTAAAAAACATTTTTTACAGAAATAAAACATTGACTGCATGAAATCACAATGGTTAAAAAATAATTGTTTAGAATTTCATAATCAGAGCACTGGGCAGCAGCACTAATGCTCTTTGAATAAATACAAAATGGCATCTGGGAACACCATTGACTCAGTCAGATTAGTTATCTTATTTACTAAAAATCCTGTTTGATTATTAATTAATTTTCCTATTCATCGATCAGGTATCCCTACAAACTCTTGAATATTCCCATTCTCTTTATGGAATAATCTCTGTTCCTGCTATACTTTTTTGACACCCTTACTCTGGGTTAGTAATCAAGGAGCCTTAATCCTCACCATTGACACTGGAGAGGGACGTTCATTTGGAACAAAAATAGATACACACAGAATTTCAAGATGCAGCTCTCTGCACCAAGCACAGTTTCCCTTAAGAGCACACAGGGAACACACTCCCATCCTGGGGCTGGGTTTCTCTCTCTCTCTTTCTCTCTCTCTCTCTCTCTCTCTCTCTCCAGGTCCCAAATAAGACCCCACACTGCCCACAGCTGTAGAGTTAAGTCCTCAACCAAGTGCTCCAAGTCAAGTCCTTCACCACCCTCTCTGTGAAACCAGTGCTCTGTGTCCCTGCTCCAAGTAGCTGACATACACACTCTCTGAGATTTGATTTTCACACACACACACACACACACACACACACACACACACACACACACACACACACACACACACCTGGGAAAGCTGGCACAGCTTTACTAACTATGCCCCTCTGCCCAGACTGTAAGGTAGGTACTGCCACCAGAAGACTCTAAATCCAGCTATCCTAAGGCTCTTACAAGTGTATCCAATTGCAGCAAGGCTTTCAGGAGTGGCCACAGTGTCACGAAATAAATATAAGTGCTATTAAAGGTTAAAATATTCTCTAGCTTGACAGGAATGTGAAGATAAAAGGAAAGGCAAAATATCATGTATACAAATGGAATTCAGCAAACGCCAGTGGAAGAATCACATAGAACTTCACAAAGATATGACTGGGTTGTGCTGTGTAGCTGAACCAATGAACATGTTATGGTAATGAGAAACAGCACAATGGAAATTATGTCACTGTCATACTGCATGTGACAGAAATGGATGGTACAGTACAAATGCACATACACTATCAACTTGACATGGAAGGAATGTAGTAGGTGCAAATGCTGCACACACAGCCATGCCATAGCCATACCAGCTGTTCTGCACATAACATTACCCCAGTATGCTAACCGAGCAAAAGCTCCTTTATCATGGTAGGTAGGGCTGTGTTAGATACCATCTGTGATGCAGTACTTCTGAATTGTGACCTCATACCGTTTGGATTGTGTGGCTGCAGCAAAACAAAGTATATTAGCCACCATCCAGTCTAGCAGCCTACATATAAAGCACTAGACATATCTGAGTCATTTGCTTCCAGGATAGTATTTGTTTTATTTATTTATTTATTTATTTATTTATGTATTGTCATTTGATTACTGGGAAAGTCCAACCTGGGTAGGAGCCCATTTTAAGTGGAGGCCTGGGAAGAAAAGCTCCACGGTATTACAAAACATTTTGAGGACAATGACTTTACAATCTTCAAAACATAATACAAAACATCTACAGTTTACACCAAATTAGACATAATATGAAAACATTGGTTAAGAATAGATACAAGTTATATGACAAAGATTTAATATTTAGAGAATTTTTAGCGAGTTTACAGAAAAATTAAAGGCATGTTAGTAAAATACAAACAGGAATTGCAATATGAAGTGAGAGAAAAACAGGTTTATGGTATATTCTGAGAGAAAGCCATGGCAGAGAAATTGACATAGTAAGGAAGAGAGTGAATAAAGGAAAGTAAGGAGGTAAGGAGGTGTAAGATATGAACAGGTATTTGCTCACATTTAGGGATAAAGTTTATCCTGGTGTTGAGCAAGAACAGAGACAGCTATTGGCTAGGAAGTCTTCCTGAATGGTTTTGAAAGAGATGGGGGAGGGTATTCACCTGATGGATATAGGTAAGGAGTTCCAGGCCTTAGTAACATGGTAGAAATATAGACAATCCCCAGCAGATGTAAAAAGAGGAATTGGTTCCATGTTATTATTTGACAGGTGGTACTGTACAATAGGTTAATTTCCTTCAGGGAATGTTCATTGCTCTATTATGCTGGCTCATATTGGCTGCAGTTTGTTTTAGCTGATTTATAGAAGCTGCAACTCTTACTTACAAATTCTGCATTATATGTCCTTTCACTTTCACTGTTAAAAGAATCTCCAATGAATACAGTTAAAGGAAAAAATATGCTTATATTTCCTCTTATACAGAACATATTACAGATAGCACTATCAGTGGTGTCTTTTAAAAGCACCCTGAATGCGCCTCCCTTGCTCACATCTGGTACAAGAGGAGCATTTGCTCTGCATTTACCCAGGACCATATAGAAAAAGTGTATCATGGTGACAAGGATCTGCACACCACAATACCAAAAAAAGAATGCTGTGCAGACAGACAGGCAACAAAGAACTAGGAACTATACAATCAACTATTTGCATTTCATAGGTGATGCCACCTCCCTTCTGCATCTTTGTTTATGAAACTTATCCATGGTATGCTGAGAAAAAGTACGGTTGGGAACCTCATAGCCAAATACATGTTCTGCTGGAGTTCTAAGTGGCTTCTGTAAGGGATGTTTCAGGTGTCTGCGTAGCTCAGGTTGTGTTATCCATCACTCAGTGTTGAAGGCTGTTTGTATACTTCTGGACTATGCCATACTGCACATTATGTGTCTACAATGATGTTTGAAGCTGGACACAATGAGGCTTGGCAAAAGACACAACAGGACAGAAAAAATGGGGAGACAGAGACAATACCATCAGCATGTGTCACAGTGGATACAACACATCTGTGCTCAGCCAATCTCAGTTGTTGTGCCCACATCTTTGTCTGTTTATATTGTAGGCAGTGTCAGTAACTCTAACAGCATATATTTCTCACCCTGTGTGCACCTTCAACCAGCAATGGTGTTGCCGCCTGCTTGTGATATAGGCCAACCTGTATGATTCCTGATGGTTCGTGTGTGTATGTCTGGTGCACTGGCACTCTGATTGTCAGTGTTACCAGCTCCTCTAACTACCTGCTATAATCTATTACCTGTTCCATCTCTTATCCAGGACAGTGTCCTGATGGCCAGAAGACAATAGAAGTGTTTAAGACAAGATGTATGTGGGACTCCCTGTCTTGTATCCACATTCTGCAGTTTGGTAGCTGATCTGTGACTACAGCTAAAGTAAAAATGTAAGAATGTGACATCTGTATGTAAGGCGTAAACAGAGATCTGGATGTCAGGATACAAGAATACCATACATATCCAATGAGCAGCTAAAAATGCATATGTCTGACAACACAGAGACATACCTGTTATTTTGGGCATATTATGTGCCTATTGGTCTGCTGCGGCACCCCTGCAGAAGTATCAGGTGGTGGAGACAGGGAATTGAGAGACTGCAGTTCAGGAATGGGCTGTAACACACACACAGACATGCCTAAAGTACCTGTGCAGTCAGTCATGCCATGAGGATCATGTACCATGTGTGCACTGATTGTCGTGGATGCTGCGTAAACACATGGCTGACTATCACCTGCTAGGCATGGAAGATGCCACCATTACACAGGCTGATGCATGATAGAAGTGCTGTCAGTACTGGCTATTCTAATATGTGAAAAGACATGAGGACTTCTGTAGGGTAATAATGTCAACATGTGTCATCAATGTACTACACATAATGTAGGCTTATCTGGGTTAGCAAGGAAAACATCCACTTCGTACTCATCTTCCTGTTATCACAATTGTTCCCAGTGTGTTCCATTCCTTGTTGTCTTGCAAGGCTGGTTCTTGTCGCTCACAACCTGAATGAGGATCTTGGTCCCTTCTTACTAAAGTTGTCACTACTGCATCTGAAGGGCAAACTAGGCAGGGTTGATTTGCTCTGCAAGGACATGATGATTATAGGAATAAATGACTGGTGTTACTCATGTATTTGCTTATATAGCAGAAGACAAACATGTTGCACACCTATAACAACCCCTCTCTCTATATGTTAACAGTGTACCTGCTTAACTCAGTTTAGTTATAACAGTTTTATAGCCCACAGAGCACCAAGAGTGTATTTTGATATTGGGAAAATAATAAACATATTAAGCACTTCCCTAGCAAGAGACCCTAACAGCACTTGTGGATGCTTAACAAAAGTTTGTTAAGTACCCCTAAGATCTGTTACAATTGAGACTTATGCTAGTGACTTTGTGGGGTGATAAAGAACAGTAGCATATAATGAAACAGCTTTTAAAAGCTGCTAAAACTAAACCCTACCACACTTATAAACAAAAAAGTGTGTCAGAATGAAGTGTCTAGTGACATTTCAAACTCTTCATTCCTCAGTGAGACGCTGTTACTGCCTGCTGTCTCTTTGACAGTGCCAAAGTGTTTTAATGCTTTTCAAAGGCTTTGAAAGGCAGTAAAACACTTCCCACTCATATATTTTTTCCTGTAACTGGTAGTAGATGCAGCAGATAAAGCTTATGCACTACAAAGGTTTATGATCAAGTCTCAGATCATAACCAGTTTATTGAACTTTACTCTTGAGGTGAATGTTTTGATATCCATGTGTTGAACACATTATTTGCTGGTTATGACTGGAGATCCAGCCATAATCATCTATTATTAGTTTAATCCTATATTATGTAATGTCAGCTTTTTACTGCAATGATGTGTCTTTATATATTCTGATATCTTTATGTTGCTCAGCACTTGTTACTATAAACGTTTTCTGTTTGCACCTGTACTATGCGACCTGGGCCAACCCTACTATTGATCATTTTTAATCAGTGATCTACCCTGGTTAAAAAAAAAATACAGTAAAGGTTTATCAAGGGATGGATGGGACTCAGCAAGGTCATGATGGTACTATTAATTAGGCAATTAATTAATCATGCGCTAGATCATCAGCATCCATATTTATGGAGCATGTTAAAATGAAGTACATAGGCATATAGGTTAAAAAACAATGAATTATGATTGCTAAAGATATTTGGGAAGATACAAAACAAAAGATAATTAAAAACATTAAATAATGGATGACCATTATTATGGAGCTGCTCTGAAAGGTACAAGCAGTGAAAATGTTTTTAGTCCTCGTGGTGTTAATATACTGGTCAGGCGCAGTGGTACCGACTTGAGAGTGGTTATGGGCAGCAATTAATAAGGAGATGAAGGAGGCTATCTAAGAAGGAAAGTGAGCAAAGTTTAGGTGAGACAAGTTAACTTTTACCATAAAACAAGGTGGACTACAGTTACCAGATGTGAAGGGATACTTTAATACTACATTGTTGAAGCTTACATATATAATTCAAACTGAAAGTTGCATGTCTAAACTGAAAAAGATGACATTAAATTGGGCAGGGGATATTACAGACATAGCGAAAGACTAGTCTTTTGGGCAGAAGCCCTTAAAGAGAATGACAGCAGTCATATATAATGTTATATTTATAAACTGAAAGAAAACTTTCTAAAAATGAATCAAGTTAAGGGTTAAAGAATGGAGATCACGTCTATAGGTATACCTGCAAATAAAGGCATGTCTAACAACAGGTGTCTGGAAGCAATTAGAGGAAACTGGCTAAGGAACAAAGATACTGAGGGCTGATAAGTCAAGAAAAGAAATGTAACTACGTGGAATAAAGTGAAGCAAGTGTTTGAGTTGCATATTAGGGAATGTTTGTCTTATCAAGGACTGCTAGATAGCAACAGTCAAAGAAAAACAGAGAGAAAGGTACTGAGGGAAATGCCAGCATTGTTTAAGTTTATGGTAGCACCAAGGACAGTAAGTGTTGCACATTCGCAAGTTAAATGACACACAGGTCACTCGCTCAAAGGACCTTAGCCTGGTGTGTGACCTCAACAGAACATGCTGGAGAGACAGATTTGTCTCACACAAGTTGCCCCACCTTTGGAACAAGCTTCCTATTCATGTTAAACAAAGCCCCTTGTTGGCCCTATTTAAGCACAATTTGGATGATTGGATGGGAAATTCACCCTGGGAGTTCCACCTGTGTCCCTCTTGGACAGGGACAATATGTGCTGATTTTCATATCTGCTTGAACCAGGCACCCTTGGGAACATGGGTTGAACTTGGCTATGCTTGCCTAGCCTAGTAACCTCCTATGATTCTATTGTTGCTGTTGTTGTTGTGTCTTTCGGCTTTCGTTAGGGATCGCCACAGCGGAATTCCGGTCCGCTAATGTTTGGTAGTGGATTTTTACGTGCCGGGTTACCAGCCCTGACGCACAACCTTCAGCAAAGGCACGCCTCTTCATGTATGCCTCCACACAGAAGACGCTGTAGCTGAGAATCGAACAGGACAATGTCTTGCTGTGAGGCGACAACACTACCGCAGCACCACTACCGCGGATTACGAATAATTAACTAGACTTATAAGATACTGCATGAAAAATGTAAGACTCAGTCAGAGGAGTTAAGGAGAGATTGGGAAAAGAGAACAAACAGATAAATTACAAAGAAACAATGAAAAGAAAGCTGCAGGACTCTTAAGTACTTTGCAAAATCTGGGTAGTTTGAGATATTTACTTGGAAGTGTCTGAGCAGATGTTCTTTAACACCATGTTGGCTCTATAGAATCTCTTCACAAGTAGAAAGTAATTACTGAAAATATGAAGGTGGAAGAAAGAGGGAACTGGAAATACATTTTTGGGAATGTGAAGTTTAAAAACTCCCCACAAAGTGCCCTGACTCAAATGTTAGGGGAACAAGTTGCTATAAATAAGGATGTGATTTTTTTTTAACTTGGGAGTCTAGGATAAGAAATGGCAATATAAACATGGAAGTCGAAAAGCAAACTATAGAAGAGGTACTAAGCCAGGTGGGTGGAGTAGGCCCTGACTACAGCCCTAGTGACTGGAGTTTGATTATTGGCCCCAGCTTCTTAACAGAGTTGGCAGGGAGGATGGATGTGCCCATTCTAGGAAATGTGCCTGGTTATCCCTAGTAGAATTCTGGGGAAGCCAGTGTTCAATGAGATGACACAGAACTGAGAAGCGGGAAGACATTGCAGGCATGGCTACCCTAAAGGGCACAGGGTGTGTCACAGAGTAGCTGTACTCTTCATCATTGTTTGCCCAGCCTGATGCCGATGTTTTATGTATAGGGAGGGATATAGGCTAATTGAAACAGCCAGCTTGACTGCAGTGTAAAGATTCAAGTTCCTTCAATCTTCACCTGTGCTTGGGGAGATTGCATGGCCTGTGATAATCAGAAGGTCTTTTTCTGCCCAGAGGGATGGGTCTCACACACAGTGAAGGGATAGTCATGATGCCCCTCACCCTAAGGTGATGGCAGTGTGAGAGGAGGATGATCTATGCAGGGAGATGAAAAATCCAATGTCAGTCATAAACTGGAACTGCAAAAAAGATATAGAGGTGGTATTTGAAAATAAAGGAACTGGAGATGAGATCTTTGAAAGAGGGTGCAAGTAAACTGCATTTAAATAAATAGTGTTTGTGGGATCAGTACGTACATATTAATGTTTAAGAAGGCTAATGGTGTAAGGTGTTTGGCAAGAAATAGATAAATATGAATTATACCATGACCCCCCATTAATATTCCAAAACGTGTACGCTGATTGGCCAGCGTGCACGTTGTAAATCGACTTATACTAATGGAAAAAGGTCCGGTCGCCCAGACTTTTTCCATTAGTATAAGTCTCTTTTAAAACACTGTCTCGTTATGTTAAAAGAGTTTAACATACCGACACAGGTTTAAAAAAAGCAACAGAGATCTCCGTTCCTTTTTTTAAAGCTGTCTTGCTATGTTAAACTCCTTTAACATAGCGACACAGTGTGTAAAAAGCAACGGAGATCTTGCTTTCTCCGTTGCTTTTTTTTTAAAGCTGTTTCACTATGTTAAATGGTTAAATGGGTTTAACATAGCGAAACAGCTTTAAAATAAGCAACGGAGATCTCCGTTGCTTATTTTAAAGCTGTCTCACTATGTTAAACCCATTTAACATAGCGAAACAGTAAAAAAGCAATGGAGATCTTGCTTTCTCCATTGCTTTTGGCCACAGCTCTGATGTACTGCGTAGGCATGCGGAGTACATCAGAACTGCCGCGGATACCAGGCAGCTGCGGAAGGGCAGCAAAGAGGTATTATACAATGCCATTATTTAAGAAAAGTAATTATTTCTTTTCTTAAATAATGTCATAGTATAATAGCAATAACCCACTTCTGGGTGTGGGTAATGCGGGATTTACCCACGGTTGTCTTTGTTTGGTCCCCCTGGCTTCGCCCTCGGGACCAAACCACGCTAACCGTGGGTAAATCCCGCATTACCCACACCCAGGCGTGGGTTATTGCTATATGAACAAACTGCTGAAGAAAAGTGAAATAAGTGATATTGGAAAGTGCATGTATAATATATGAAGATGTTAACTGAAATGTTAATCGAAAGTTATTTGTTGTGTTATGTGTGAAATGAATCAATGTTATAAGCTAAGGTGCAAAATTTGAATAAAGTTATGTTATTAAAAAAGAAAGAAGTCACAAAAAAGAAGAAAAGTATAGCATAAACAAACTAAAAAAAATGCAAATGTAAACAATGTGGTCTGTGGAAAAATGTAAGAGAAGAAATTGCTAGTAATGAGAGGTTAAGTAGGAGAAAACTGGTAATAAAAATAGCCAAGTGGAAGGAGAAGAAGGGAAGGATCATTACTGCCTAGATTTTTTGGGAAATATTCTACGTGCACAGTGTTAGATTACATGGAAGTAAATGAAGAAAATTCTAAATTATAGTTGCATTGGTTGACAGGATACAGTTATGAATTTATAAAGGTAAATGTTGAATCATGTTATTCCACAGCTGATTTTAAATGTTTGAGGCTAAGTGACATTAGACTTGCAGCTTGAAATGTGGCAATGCTATGCAGTGTTAAAGCTAACAGATGAAAATGTTCATAGGTTTGATATAGGGGAGCTGTAGCACGTCACTTTAGTGACTGTAGCTTTTAGTAACTTAACTTTAGTGTGCTGTTAGCTCAAAGATTTCTGATTAACTATCATGCTTGTGAGATATTGGATGAATTTGCTTACATTTAATAGTAGGGAGAACACCTCTAAGCCATTAATCACTAATGGGCTTCAGAAGAGAGCAGTGAGACAGTAATTACATCTACTTCTAACAAAAGGATACCTTAATACAAGCAAATATTATACCAAAATGGCATGCAGCATTTGAGAAGAAGTGTAATTAATGCCTTCCTGTAGATATCAGCACCTGAAATGGGCATTCTGCCATCACCTGTGTGTTCAGTACTTCAGCATGTTTTAATAAAATTGTACTGGATAGGGTTGGTGAAAAGCCGTATGAGGACAGAGTTATTTTATACACCATTCCAAGAGCATGGACTGTTCAGTTATCTGGAATTTTAAGGGTATTGAGTAGGGCTGTTGACAATCAGAAGTAATGGATTGCTGTTTATTTTAAAGACCATTATATAAGCAGGCAAACATTTGTTATCCAATGAAAACACTGACTGTGGGTGAAATGCATCATGGGAAATGCAATTTTTTTCTTTTTTTCTTTTTTCATTTCATTTTAGAACTTTGCACTTTATTGCTCCAGCTCAGCAGAGCAGTTTTGTCTTACATTATAAATGAGAATAGAAATGTCATGCCAACTGATATATAATAAATTGCTGAAATTCTGAAGGGCTAACACTCTCTTCATTTATTGCAGGCAGCTTGTCTTTTAGAAGTTTGGCTTATAGCTATATTCAGAATGTCATCACTAACAATATGCTAACAATGAATCTGTAGCACAATGTCTTATTTGAGATCTGCAGGTCTGGTGAGGGGATCAGCATAACTGTATTCTTTGGTGCTATTTGTCTGAGAATGGCAGATATTGCTTACACGTGAAAGTAAGTCAGGATAAAAACAGTTAATGCTAAAAATGTAATGCTGAGCATTTTCAAAAGAAGGCAAACCAAGAAAACTGCCAAAGAAATTATTACAGAACTGCTAATTTAGAAAATCCACTCAGCCATTTATATATTCGTATTTTCATTTTCTAAGTCAGTTGTCTTGCTGTTTTTTCACTATGATAGCAAACTGAGAAAGGTAGGCCAGACTACCATATTACAACCAACAATCTCCTACTCATTATGTAGGTTTTCCTGGTATTCACAGGAAAGTTGAGCAATTCTGTCTCACCAGCATGCCCTGAGACTGCCCTGAGACCTCCTTTCAGTAGGCTTTGCAGAAGGTATCCAGAGTTATCCTCACTAGGTGCCAGATCACCTCAATTTACTCCACTCATGTCAGGGGAGCAGTAACTATACTCTGAGATCCTATCAAACTATAATTTTCCTCAATTTGTCAAGAAAGTGTGTCCAGCTATCCTCTGAAGAATGCTTATTTTTGCTGTTTATATCCATGATCTCATTGTTTTGTTTAGTACACAAAATTCAAGCTCACAGGTAAATATGGATATACAGATTAACCAATAAACTGAGACCTGATAGCATTGTCCTATCATATTTTGTTTCACTACAGTCCTGCAGTACTTCCCATGCTGCACACATCCATTGGTCATTGTCCTGCACTCCTCCATCCTCATTCATGGACAAAATCTCCAGATACTTAAACTTCTTCACTCAGACTAGCTGCTGTTCTCTGACATGCACAGAGCAATCAACTCATTTTTGGCAAAGATCCCTGACTTTGAAAAAAAAAGATCCATGACTTTGGATTTGGAGTTACTGATTTTCATCCAAGATGCTTAACATTTAACAGCCATCTTATGTTAGGATTACAGTCACTTGAGCCCAAAACACAAAATCATCTGCAAAAAGCAAAGAGGCATCTCTTGGACCTTAAGCCTGGATACTCTCCACATCTCAGGAGTACCTTAATATCCTCTCCATGAATGCTATGAACAGGAGAGAAATAATGACACACACTTGGTAGAGGCCCATAAATACCTTTAACCTAGAAGGTGGACTGCTTCAGACACCGTTTTCAGCTGTGGCCCAGGCTCACAGGCAATAAACAGTGCAAGCAAACATAAGCTACACACTTTAAGTATGATAGAATGTTAAGCTTACATATTCAACTTAATGCTGAGATTGCGGATACAACTCTGACTTTACAAATACAGTGAAATAATGGCAGGCAAGAGAAGTCATGTGACCCTGTGTGGTTGTAGAGACTGTAGACAACATTGATGAATTTTAAATTGCTATGTCAATATCTACACAAAGATGCAAATTTTTGATCTCCAGCTCCATGCCTAGGATAGAGCCTGCATTGTGTATCCTGAATTATAGGCTTAGATGTCAGATGGAACCTCCTTTTCAGCACTATGACACAACACTTTCCCATGTGTCTAGGAAACATGATTCCTCTTTTATTGCAACATACCTCCTGTTTCTCTTTTTAAAAATGTGAACCACCACTCCAGTTTGCAAATCCAACAGTACTGTTCTTTATTACACATAACTTTGAAAAAGCACATTCAGCACAATGTCCCTAAAGTAGCCATTGACTTCAGCCTTTCCTAGTAAGATCTCATTCTTTCCTGCAACCTTGCCACATTTGAATTGTTTAACTGCTGTAGTAACCCCCTCTACAGAAATGGACTGAATTAGAATAGTTATTTCTGTTGCTGATTTCTCAAAGGAGAACATGTTCACCAGATTTAGGAGTTTCTGAAAGCATTCCTTTTACCTCCCAACAATGCTCCCATTTCTAGTCAGTTTCTTTTCACTGTTACTAAAAATAGATTGGGAATGCCCCCCCACACACACACACACACACACACACACACACACACACACAATTTCCAAATGATTTGCAAGTAACTCTTTAAAGGTATCTAAATGTCATTCTCCATGATTGTCCCAAACTTCTTCAACACTTGGGGCTCCACTTTTTCAACTGTCACATTTGCCACCTTTCTTCCTATAAGTACCTAGTGGTCAAATCTGTAGACCCCTTCCCACTAGCATTTCACAGAAGTTTCTTTTTATTTTGACAGCTTTCCTCACTGTTGACATGTACTAGTGAGTCATAGCATTACCACCATGGCTAGCACCAGCACATTTCAGCCTTATTTCCTTCCACTGTCTCAGCTACTAAGGTTTTGAAAAGAGATGACTCACATCCCTAACCTTCCTTAGTATATGGGAGAAGTTATTGCAGAAGGTGAGAGTTGAATCCATCCCAAACAGAAGTATCTGCTGGGTCTTGCCAGGACATTATTACAGTATATTTTCACCACCAACTCCAAGACAAACAGAATTTTCACCACAGGAAAAAGGAAAGGCCAGTGTTACCTTCTTAAACAATTTAATAAAATATGAATGCACAGTTCAGTTCAATAAAATTCCAGTGGGATCACTCTTTTTCAAATGCACAGGATGAGCAGCAACAAATTCCAACAGGTAAAAAACTGTAAGAAACACAAACACTCCTAAAACTCCTCCAGCGCCTCGGTTCTTGGCCTTTTCAGAGTATGAAAATTATCACAATATTTGGAAATATGGTTTCCCAGATCTGTTTAACTACTACCTTGTCTGTCAGATGAAAATCATAAGTGGTAATCAGCTAACAGGTCAGCACCTCGTTTGCCCTTATTGTTCAGAACCTATGGCCTGACATTGATGACATAACTACTAAATCTAACATTGATCTTTGTCCTAAGGCCCTGTATTATCAAGCGCACTTATAAGCAGCCTGTGTGTTTAAATGGGTCTACTGCTTTTCATCGAATACCACGTATTCGAAAAAGAGCAGTAGACTGCTCAGTTATGCGAAAGTGCACTTATTCAAAAGTGCACTTTCGCGAACTCAGCTTCTACGAACGGATCACACCACAGTGGAGGACAGCAGGAAAATGTGCTATGTCCTCCACTGTGGTGCGGTAGTTATGGATCTTAGGATTAGGGCACTGGTCATGGTAAGGGGATAGCCCTACTAGCTATCCCCTTACCATGACCATGCTAACCTAGGTCGTGACTACCACATCACAGTGGAGGACAGGCTATCCTTCACTGTGATGCGGTAGTCATGGACCTTAGGGTTAGGGCGCGGGTCATGGTAAGGGGATCACACCACAGTGGAGGACAGCAGGAAAACGTGCTATGTCCTCCACTGTGGTGTGGTAGTTATGGATCTTAGGATTAGGGCACTGGTCATGGTAAGGGGATAGCCCTACTAGCTATCCCCTTACCATGACCCGTGCCCTAACCCTAAGGTCCGTGACTACCACACCACAGTGGAAGACAGGCTATCCTTCACTGTGGTGCAGTAGTCACGGACCTTAGGGTTAGGGCGCGAGTCATGGTAAGGGGATAGCCCTACTAGCTATCCCCTTACCATGACCCGCGCCCTAATCCTAAGGTCCGTAACTACTGCACTAAACATCAGTAGTAGCCCATTCTCTGAAGCGTGTTTCACGAAAGTGCACTTTCAATTAAGTGCACTTTCACGTAACCCAGGGTCTACTGTGTGAGTTCGAAGAAGTGTATTTTCGAACTTATACAGTAGACCCGTTTAAACATGGTATTCATTATGGACAATGCAGGACTAGAACAGAAGTCCACTAACAATTCACCATTCAAGTTCAAACCACACAAGCCATTCTCCCTGACATTCCCCCCGTGTGTTTCCTTCATTCCCTGTGTGAGTGCTGACATCTCCCAGTAGACCTACAAAGTCAGTAGGTAATACCCTATAGACCACACAAGCCCTTCTCCTAGTCATTCCGCTCAGTGTCTCCTTCATTCCCCGCATGAGTGACAAAGTCTCCCAGTATAACTTTAGCTTCAGTAAGTAATATCCTACAGACCATGAAAGCCATTGTTCCAGTCATTCCCCAGCACCACCATACACACACACACACACACACACACACACACACACACACACACACACACACACACACACACACACACACGCACACACACGTGGCTCCTTCATTTCCTATGTGAGTGCTAAAGTCCTGCAGCAGACCTACAGAGTCAGTAGGTAATACCCTATAGACAACACAAGCCATTCTCCCAGTCATTACCCGGGTGTTTCCTTCATCCCCTATGTGAGTGCCAAAGTCTCCCAGTAGACCTACAGAATCAGTAGGTAACATTGAATTAAGCACTACATCTACAGTCTACAGAAAGGCCAAATACTCCAAACAGATGCTATGAGCCTTTGCAGAAACAACACACAAGAGCTTTCCTTTCAGCAGCCAACAGTCATGTTGACTGCTAAGGCAACCCACAAATTACAACTATATGGAACCTAAGCAAAGACTTTTGAGAGTTTCTACTTCTGTTTTTGGCTGAGGGAAACTGCAAAGCAGGAGAAAGACTAACCCCAATCAGGAAAACTGGTCCTGGATGCAATGTTTTTTCTATAAGACCACCAGCTGTATCTAGTGAGCAGATTTCAACTTGCTGAACATACTTTGGTTCCTTCCTCAGCAAGTGGTAAAATTCCATGTCCCATGAGTAATGTTCCAGTGCCAGTGTTTAGTCCGCCATAATCTATCTCCTTCTCTCTGCCACTTTGATGACATATTTTATGTTGTGAGTCATGAGATCACATGATGATTTCATGTTTTTTTTTCTAGCAGAGTCTGATTTGGCTCTGTTTGTCACCAATCACCAGGAACTCATTGGTAAAACCAGTTCCAGCTCTGCCCTCAGGGATAGGTCATGGCATCCCTGTTTTGGGGGAAATTTTCTTAGTCTATAAAAAAACCTTTATTGAGGGTCATTTGGTGGACCATTTTTTATCTGACTGGTCCATCTTCACAGACCATTTTATCAAGGGCAACAGTACCAGGAGCACAGATCTTCAGGCAGCATAGCTCTGAGATCACATGGATAAGTAAAGCACTTCATCATACCAGAAGGGGAATATGATTAATGTAGAGACTGTACCTTATAATCTATAAACTTCATTAGGTTCATAGGTTCATAGGTAGGTAGTAGGCTATCAGCCCAAGGGCCTAAGTAAGCCTAGCAAACAAAGTTCCCTGGCTTACGCCAACCCAAGAAAGTTAATTTCCTGTGCCCCTGTCGAGCAGAGCCACAGAAGTGATCCCTGGGGTGTTTTTCTATTTCCTAACCACTCATCAAGACTTTTCTTGTAGAGTGTTAATGAAGACCTTTGCTTGACATAGATGGGTAGCCTGTTCCAGAGTATGGGAAGTCTCTGGGACAAGAATCTATCCCTACAGCAAGTCCTGTTTATTGTGGTGACAAGGTTTAGGTCCCTAGAGCATGTAGCTCAGAGGGATTGGGATTTCTTTAGGTGTAGCATGTCCAACAGCTCTGGGTTTGACATAGCTTTATATGTTAGGCAAAGATCACCTTGGAGTAGGTGATATGCTACAGAGTAAAGCTGGAGTTTTTTGAGACGATCAGTGTAGGGCATCTGTTTGAGGCCAGTAATTCTCTTTGTGAGGTACTTCTGTGGCCTTTCCAGCTGCTGCAGATGTCTTGTGAGGTACATTCCAAAAGGGGCATTGTACTCTATAATGGGTCTAATGAGTGTCGAGTAGAGGGGAACAATGACCTCTTTTTTCCTGGATGAGAACCCTTTTGTGATGAGGTGTGCTATGTAGAAGGATTTCCTGACTACTGTGGCAATGTGATTATCAAAGGAGAGACTATTGTCCACCTGGGTCCCAGGGTCTCTTATCACACATTCGGTGTTAAGAAGACTACCGGCTATGTGGTAGTTCATGGGTACAGAGTTTTTACCAAAGAGGATAAGAATGTACTTTTTGGCATTGTGCTTGAGGCCATGGCTCTGACACCAGGCATCTGCTCAGTGAAGCCCTTCTGTAGGATGTCCACATCATTTGGAGGCTTGACTATAGCTCATAGTTTGCAGTCATCTGAGAACTTCATTAGCCAGAGACCTTCTGTGTTAGCCTGTACTTCAGAGAAGTAGATACCAAACAGGAGAGGTCCCAGGACTGAACCCTGTGGTACTCCACTTGTCACTGGTTTGAAGTCAGATTTGGAGTCTGCAACTTTTACAGTGTGGATTCTGCAAGTGAGCCAGTTGGCAACCCATCTTGTGAATTTATACCTAGTTTAGTGAGTTTAGCTATAATTCCAGAATGGAGGATGGTGTCAAAAGCCTTGGCGAGGTCAAGATAGGCTGTGTGAACCACCTTACCCTCGTCTATGGCTTTGGTGACTGCCTCAAAGAAGTCGACCAGGTTCAGGAGGCAAGATCTGCCTTTTACAAACCCAAACTGGGTGGGGTCCAGAGTTTGTAGGTTACCAATGTCTTTGTTTATGAATTCCATGATGAAACGTTCCATGACCTTGCAGACGAGGCTCGTCAGGCTAATACGGCGATAGTTCCCAGGATCAGTGGTGGCTCCCCCTTTGTGGAGTGGGATAACTGTTGCTGTGTGCCTTTCAGTGGGCACAAAGCCTGACATGAGGCTATGATTGAACATGGTGTTTAGGTGGGGAGCCAGTTTGTTCTGAATTTCGTGTAAAACGCAGCCTGGGATGTTGTCCAGTCCCATGGATGCTGTGTTTTTTGCTTTAGGGAGTGCTACTTTTACCTGTGAAGTTGTGATTACAGGGACTCTGCATTCTTCCTTTATAGATTTGGGCCCTTTAGGGGGTGAGAGAGGGGTAAAGTTAGCACTGAACCTATCTGCCAGAATGTTAGCAATATCAGTTGGTTCTGTAATTTCTGTGCCATTGTGCTGTAACTCAGAGCAGATCTCAGTGTTACCATTGAGATTCTTGACACAGCTATAGAATGCTTTGTGGTTGCCCTTAGAATCAGTGGCAATCTTATTTTCATAGCTAGCTTTGGAGGATCTTATAAGGGATATCAGCTTCTTGCTGAGGCTGACCATGGAGCTCCTCCACTCATGGGATTTTACTCTCATTTGAAACAATTTCTTCTTTCTGTTGTAGAGTTTGTTTATGGCAGGAGACCACCAGATTGGCTTTCATTTTTTGGAGGATAGCATCTTGGTTCTGTTTGGGATAGCACAATCCATGCACTCGTGCAAGTGCTTATAGAGTGCATTTGTATAGGATTCAGCAGTCGTAACTGTATTGTTCATCTGCATGGGTGTTATGAAGTTCACCACTTCTGTCTTAAGAAGCATGAAGTTGGCTTTGGAGAAATTTTTTACCATGGTTTCCTTAATGGGGGATGGGGCGGGATGTGGATATCTAGGGTGATTCGATTATGGTCGGATCTGACCAAAGAGGAGTTGACTTCAGGTGTGGAACACCGGTCACTCATGTTGGTAATGACTAGGTCTAGGATATTGTTGCCCCTGGTGGGGGTGTGGATAAGTTGATCCAGGGCATTGGAATTTATGAATTCCAGAAAACGCTGAGTGAAGGAGTTGGTACATGAGTAGTTTTCCCAGTTAATGCTTGGGTGGTTGAAATCACCTTATATTAGGGTGTTTGCTTGAACCCTAATATTTTCCAGTATATAAAGAAAAGATGAGTGGGAATCCTGGGGCATGGTGGGGGATCTGTAGCAAGCTACAATTTGGATTGCAGTTTTGCCCAGAGTTAGTTGCACTTGGATAACCTCGGCTGCATTATGCTGAGCAACTAGCCTGGAGGTGTGGATATCCTTAATGAATATGGACACACCTCCACCTTTGGTGTTCCGGTTCAGGTTAGATGGCCGCAAAGTGTGGTATGAGTTATAGCCCGGTAATGCAGGGGTGCTCTCTGGAGCCTTGAGCCAGGTCTCAGTCACTGCACAGACATCGATGTTCTCCATTTTAAGAAGTGCATCGAGTGAGTGCATTTTGAGATTTAGACTTCTAGCATTGAGTAGCATTACCCTCAGTTTTTGCTTGCCTGTTCCTGTTATGGTGGTGAATTTGTCATTTGAACCTTGCCTAAAAAAGGCAATATAGGGGTGGCAAGAGCCTTTGCCAGTATCCAGAATCCCAGGGGTGACAGGTGCAGGCCATCTCTGGCAAAGCATTGTGGTCTGTCGGCCATGTTGTCCCAGGCAGACAAATACTGGATCCCCTCAGAATGACACCAGAAGCTTAGCCAGTTGTTGAAGTCAATCATTTTGTCCTTGTACTGCAGTATCATTCTGGGCAATGGCAGGATGCTACTCAGGGCTAGGGTCATACCTGCCTGGTCTACAAGATCGGAGAGTTCTTCCATGTCTCTTTTCATGTAGTCCAGGGAGGTATGTCTCAGGTTGTTCACACCAACATGGACAATCACAGAGTCATATTTGTACTTGTTGTGGAGTGACCTGAGTGCGTGGGTTATGTGGTGGATCCTGGCACCCGACAGGTAGCTGACAGTGACCTTCTCCTTCTTTAGCCTGGTGAGTGGGACATCAGTGTGCCTGACTAAAGAGTCACCTTGACTAGTGTGTTGGGTACGTTGTTTTGCCTTATGGGCTGTGGTTGAGTGGCACACTGAGTCTGTGGGCTATGTGTCATTTGGGTTGTGTTGGTGGTGGGAGGTTGCTTGCATTTCTGCTTTGGAGGTCTCTGTTGCTTGAGCAGATTATTATTGAGAGCCTCTGCGAATGTTTTTGTGCTTCTATGTGTGGATTTTGGTGGTGTAGGCTTAGTGGGACTATGTGATGAGTGTGGTGTGGTGCAACTGTTTACCTTCTCCTCTTGACTATCAAATTCAGTCTTGGTTGGAGAGAGCTTTACCTCCAGTTTGGCTAGATAAGTGCATCTCTCACAGGTTGTAGTGCTGGGTGGTAGGAGGAGTGGGTTGTCTGTGTACATGAGGCAATTGCTACATTGCCCCAAGATGCCCAGATTCATCAGATAGACAGGACAGAACACTGAGAGCTGACCCTTGGACATGCCTGAATAAAAAAATATTTTCAAGAAAACAAAAAAGGAGCGTAACACCATAGACATGAAACTGGAACTTTAATACTACAAAAACAAGAACAGGATAAGCGCTTTTGGCATGTGCCTTCCACAGATCATGAAAACAATTCCTACACACAACTATTTAAGAACCAACTAACCAATCTAGTTAAAAGGCAATTAAGCAATTAAAAAATGAGGCAATGAAACATAGCAACACTTACTCCCCATTTGCATAGTGCACTTGTAACAAAAACATGTTTTAAAATAACTTAGATTCAAGCTTAGAACAAAACTACATTTTGTTAAAGACAATCAGCATAGCATATTAAAACTTATAGTAAATAAATAAAACACTGCTGTCATAACTATTACACAGCTTGTGAATCTGTTAAAAACTCAGAGCTTATACTGTTAACATGGCAGGTTCACAACCATAATATTAAAGAAGCAACAGTCACAGCCTGAATAAAAAATGAGGCAATGAAACATAGCAACACTTACTCCCCATTTGCATAGTGCACTTGTAACAAAAACATGTTTTAAAATAACTTAGATCCAAGCTTAGAACAAAACTACATTTTGTTAAAGACAATCAGCATAGCATATTAAAACTTATAGTAAATAAATAAAACACTGCTGTCATAACTATTACACAGCTTGTGAATCTGTTAAAAACTCAGAGCTTATACTGTTAACATGGCAGGTTCACAACCATAATATTAAAGAAGCAACAGTCACAGCCTGATATACAACAAACAAATAACTATTGTCATTGCATAAAAGTCAGATGAACACTCAGAATTCATACTATGAACAAAATAGACACAAAACTCACCCATTAATAGCAGAATACACTATAACTCCAAACTTAAAAGATGTCATGTTCACATCTCTGAAAGAAATGAAAGCATGCATAAACACCTATTCTATAGAAAGTGTACAGAAGGAATATTACAAAGCTGACATCTGTAACAAAGACGGATAGGAAGTAAAAAATAAAAAATATATATATAATGAGCTTCCTTAATATCAAAAAGTCAATCTTCATTCCTTCAGGAATGGTTTGAGTGGAACAACACCATTAAGCCCTGGGAAACAATCATCCCTTAAGTCCATTATCCATTTAGATTCTTCCATTTCCATTTGATTTGTTACATCCCCTTCTCTTATAGTTGGACGAACCATTGCAAGGACCATAAATCTAAATGTATGGGTGGCATTATCTCGAATATGAGCATACAACGCATTCGTAACAACCTTAATGTGTATATCAGATTGGTGCTTAAAGATTCTTTCTTTTAGCATCTTATTCGTTTTGCCCACATAGAAACATGGGCAAAAAGTACAGGTAGCAACATATACCACATTCTTACTATTACAGTTGGCATTTCCAAAAAACTGGTATGTCCTTCCTGTAACTGGATGTGTAAAAACATTACTGGTATTGATAACAGTACAGGCTTTGCAACTGCCTCATTTCCGTGTGCCAGAACGTGTATGTTCATTCCTTTTGGCTTTGCAGCTTTTATTGCAAGGCAACCTCTTTAGATTTTTCTTGTTCTTAAAACTAAAATGTGGTGTAGTCCCTACTATTTCTTTCAGTCTATTGTCTGATGTTAACACAGGCCAGTATTTTTTGATTATTCCACATATTGTAGAATTATCATTACTGTAAGTAAGGCTGACCCTCATGGTCCCCTGCCCTACATTAGGACATATTCTATCATCTTTCATCACTTCACTTGTCATTCCATTGATATACTGTCGAGAGTAGTAGGGTCTACCCTTATTCTTTCTCAGATCTCTTGCATGATCTATTGTTATTCCTTCTCTGACTGGCCTATAACCACAATCCTTGAAACCTTGTAACAGTTTATTGCTTTCCATGAGAAATGTATCATCCTGAGTACAAAGCCTGGACACTCGAGTGACTTGGTTGTCAATCACATTGCGGAAAATATGCCTCGGGTGCATACTGGAAAAATGCACCATATGGTTCTTCCACATAGGTTTCTGATACAGCATAGTATTTATCCCTTCAATAGGATCCAATAAGATCTTGACATCCAGAAATTCAATATCTGTTCTGGACATCTTAACATCGAATTTTAGAAACAAAGTAGTCTGTGTTAAAAAATCCACAAAATTTTGGACTTCTTCCTCACTTCCAGCCCATAGAATCATAATGTCATCCACAAATCTATTATAGAGGAGCACATTCCCTTTCCATTGGAAGTTTACATTCAGTGCCCATAGCTCTTCCCACCTGGCCAACACGGGATTAGCATAGCTATTTGCACAGGGGATATCCATAGCTACCCCCCACTTCTGCCAGTAGTAGCTATCTCCATAAACAAATAAATTGTTCTCTAGCACCAGTTCCAATAGGCTGCAGACAACATAAGAGTCTAATTTCCTTTCTTTATACAAATCTCTTATGGCTTCAACACCATATGAGTTAGGAATTGATGTAAACAAACTATGAACATCCATAGTGACTAATAACAAATGGGAGAAGTCATAGATGTTAGAAGTGGCTTCCTGTAAATGCTGTAGGAACTGTGCCTTATCTTTTACTATGTTCTTGTAATCACTCAATAGCTTTTCCAGCTCATTTTCCAAAAAAGACTGAAAGGGGTCCCATTGACCATCCTCGGCCTCCCACTATGGGATGCATGGGTGGTTTAGGATTGTTTTTATGGATTTTTGGCAGTCCATTGATGAAAGGTATGACAGGATGTTCAACTATGAAAAACTCATATAGTTCCTTTGTTATACTCCTGTTCATAAGCATCTCATAGAGTGCATCTTCTATCCTCCTTTTCATCACATCACCTTCTTTCTTCATAATTCTTAAGAATGTTGCTCGATTACTGAGCATTTCCAACATACTTTCATTATAATCATCTGTACTCATCACCACCACAGCTCCTCCTTTGTCAGCTGGTCTAATAGTTATATCCTCTCTGGTTTGTAGTTCTTTTAAAGCATCCAATTCTTCTTTGGTCAAATTCTGATAGTGTTTACCTTTGCCATCTGTTCTAATTTTGCATAGTTCTTGCTCACATAAGCGCATAAAAATCTCAACCGTAGGATGGCTTACTGGAACAAACATGCTAGTCTTCCGAGGTGGTCTTTCAGAGTTATGATCTGTTCTAACATTGGACCCAAAAATATGTTTTAATGTCACATTACGTCCAAAACACTTTATATCAGTCACAAACTCATGCAGCAGTGAACGTAAAGCTGGTATAAAACTTAATCCTTTCTCAAGTAGAGTAAAAAACTCTTTTTTCAGAATACTATTCGAGATATTAACTATTAAGGAATTCATCACAGAACTTTCCTTCTCTTCCTTTCTCTGCTTGCAGGTCTGCCTACATGTGGCTCCTTCACATGTATTAAAAAAGGAAGTTGTTTTTCAATAGGTAGATGTAGCGATCCTTTTTTGGGTACAGCTCCTGCTTGTATAGTGGGCATAGAGGATGATTCATTTGTACAAATAGAATTAGGAGCATTTGCTGTATTGTTAACTTGCTCCATGGGAACCTCAAGGGTTCCTTCAGTCAAACATTCTATATCATCATTTTGAGCAGACACCCTCCCATTTGTTACATTGATATCAGTATGGGCTCCATTCACTTGATGAACCTCAGCTCTAATTGTCATTTCATGGTGTGTTTCATCTCGCCTCTTATGCATCTGGTTGGCTGCAGTGACCTCATTCTCACTCCTCTTGTCACCCTGCCTAGGGGCTCTAGGCCATTCAAAAAGGTGGCCTTGTTTAATATCATTATAATCCCTTAGTAACTTCTGGCTCTTCTGTTCCTTCAATTTCACTTCATAGGCTGCTAGTCTGTCTTGCAAGTTCTCCAACCTATGCAAATTAGCTTCAGACAAATCCGCAGATTTTAGCTCCTTTTGTTTACTTTCAATAATTTTATTAATCTCTTCTTCTCGTGGCCTAAAGAAGTCAATAAGTAACTTCATGTAACTAAAGCTAGTGTGGATGTTAATCGCCTGCCATTTAGCTAACATTTCTGGGTAGGTATTTCTGTAGCTAGGCATACATTTAACTCTTAGTCCACAGGGAATCAGCTGGTGATGAAGGCACGCCTCCATATAGAAGCGTTGCCATTGCAAACACTTTAAGCGATAGGCTGCATTCTCCACTGTTTTGAATATTTCTTCAAAGCCTAAGTCATTTGTTGAATCAACGGGTATCAATAGCTTCATACTGTCCAAATTAAGCTTCAGAAGAGGTTTAACGTTGCTTGTAGTTATATCAGTCACTACCCTCTTAGTGACTGAATCAGCAGAATACTGGTTGCTGGATAAATCCATTGTTCAGTCTATATGCTTTAATTTTTCTTTCAGAGATGTGAACATGACATCTTTTAAGTTTGGAGTTATAGTGTATTCTGCTATTAATGGGTGAGTTTTGTGTCTATTTTGTTCATATTATGAATTCTGAGCGTTCATCAGACTTTTATGCAATGGCAATAGTTATTTGTTTGTTGTATATCAGGCTGTGACTGTTGCTTCTTTAATATTATGGTTGTGAACTTGATATGTTAACATTACGAGCTCTGAGTTTTAACAGATTTACAAGCTGTGTAATAGTTATGACAGCAGTGTTTTATATATTTACTATAAGTTTTAATATGCTATTCTGATTGTCTTAACAAAATGTAGTTTTGTTCTAAGCTTGAATCTAAGTTATTTTAAAACATGTTTTTGTTACAAGTGCACTATGCAAATGGGGAGTAAGTGTTGCTATGTTTCATTGCCTCATTTTTAATTGCTTAATTGCCTTTTAACTAGATTGGTTAGCTGGTTCTTAAATAGTTGTGTGTAGGAATTGTTTTCAGGATCTGAGGAAGACACATGCCAAAAGCGCTTATCCTGCTCTTGTTTTTGTTGTATTAAAGTTCCAGTTTTATTTGTATGGTGTTACGCTCCTTTTTTGTTTTCTTTTAATTTGTGTACTGGAGCGTTCCTTGGTGGTGATCCTGGATTTTGGTACTGTAAAAAAATATTTTCCTCTAGGCAAGTGAGGAAAGTGTGTACAAGAGCTGTTTTTCTCTAAGCAAGTGAGGAAAGTAAGTACCAAAGCTGTTTTCCTCTAGGTAATGAGGAAGGGTAAGTGCTGTAGTAATTTGTAGTTTATTTAGTGCTTACAACAAGTTCTGAACAAGTGCTGAGCACGGATAAGCAAATTCAAGTGCTAAAACTAAGAGTCTGTATCTGGATCTTGTTGTATATAGGTTACCTAGTGCTTACCACTCCCACTGATAAGCTAGAAGTCTTTCCTCCAACACAGAAAGGCTTGGGAGCACAGAAGCTTACAAACAGTCCTGGATACAGCAAATCTGTATCTGCACTAAACTAGTTACAGGGAAGGTGGAAAGCAAGTGCAAATGCAGGCTTTTAAACCAAAAAGTTGAAAGAGATGGAAAAACTGCCCAAATGGCCAATAAACTACAATTTCTGGGCCAGAAACCACTCTTGTGATAGATAGGCTACCTAGTGCTTACCACTCCCACTGATAAGCTAAAAGGCTTCCCTCTAACACAGAAAGGCTTGGGGCACAGAAGCTTACAAACAGTCCTGGATACAGCAAATCTGTATCTGGATTAGACTACTTACAGGAAAGGCAGAAAACAAGCGTGAAATTGATATATATATATATATATATAGAGATATAGATATTTTTTTTTAGTTAAGTGGGTTGGCTTTCTCAAAAAGTTCTCTCTGTATTAGAAAGAATAAGCGAATGACAGTAGCAAAAATACTTCAAATGCAGTACAAGGTAGCACACTTGAGTGTGTAGCAAAATTAAGGCAAATACAGTTTAAATAAATGCAGATAAGTTAAAAATGACAGAAACAAGTTTATGAAAAATCAAATAAGAGCACTTGAACACTTAAAAGCACACAGAACAGCTAATTAAGGTATTAAGGTAGAAGACAGTTATGTAAGAGCAGCTCAAAAACTATTTAGTAATTTTTATTTTTTTTATTTATTTATTTTTTTTTTTGGAGAGGGAGGGAACAGAGCAGATTAAAATGCTACAGGGGATGTTCTTCCCAAGTGCTGTCTCTGTACACAGCAGAGGAGATGGGACTGTCTGAAATCAAAATATGATCTCACTGTACTCAGTTGACTGAGCAAATGAAATGGGCCCAGTAGGAGTGTCCAAAAACAGATTTACAGCATGGGCGGGCAATTCCACAGCCACCAAAATTAATACCACAACAAGAACAGAGAGGGGAGGTTGGGATACTAACTGCAGCAAGAGACAGGGAGTATTATCTCCCTGTATTATATTATATTATATATAACAATTATCTACACATTTCTAATCTTAAATAAGTGCAGAGGAAAGTATACTTATATCAGCTTTTGTCAGTTGATTTATGCAGGTGAATCTAAGCAGCCAACCACTCGGAAGATGAGCAAAATTATTAAAAAATGTGACCAGCACATATTATAATGCAAACAGAAACCCCCAGGCTAAGTTAACACAGGATTTCAAAAGCAGTCTAACAACTTTCAATGTATCCAGATTGCTACACTTTTTCACACCAAGCAACTAACTGCAGCTAGTGACAGGGAGTATTATCTCCCTGTATTATATTATATATAACAATTATCTACAAATTTCTAATCTTAAATAAGTGCAGAGAAAACTATACTTAAATCAACTTTTGTCAGTTGATGTATGCAGGTGAATCTCGGCAGCCAACTACTCAGAAGATGAGCAAAATGATTAAAAAAATGTGACCAGCACAGATTATAATGCAAACAGAAACCCCCAGGCTAAGTTAACACAGGATTTCAAAAGCAGTCTAACAACTTTCAATGTATCCAGATGACTACACTTTTTCACACTTCAGGCAACTAAATGCACAAATTTTTAATCTTAAATAAGTGCAGAGAAAGGTATACTTAAAAAAAAGTATAGAGAAAAAGTATACTTAAAAAAAGTAAGAGAAAAGTATATTAGGATAACCTTTTCTGTAGAAATGGAATTAGAGCAAAGTGACATGGGTTTCCTATATACTGTTATAAAGGTAGGAAAAATAAAATTTGATAAATATCACTTTTTGTTACTTTGGTTGCAAATACTGTTAATTGATGCATGAACAACTGTTTTATATGCTTTCTTAATATATCAGAATGTGATGTTTTGATACAACGAGACCATCGCTTAGCAATTCATTGTGGAGAATCCAATACTAAACAGATTCTTAGGTTCTTTACCAAATTTATTGACAAGGATGATGTTAATAAGCTCAACCCCGTTACATAGTACTGGATGGAGACTAACAATGTATCCCATTAACTAGATTTTCTCCTTATAATACAGGTTATAATTTGTGATCACTCACCCAGTCTGGTTTTAAAGGTTGCTGGGGAAATACTCTACTTAATATACAAGGGCCACCTATTCCAGAAATGTAGACTATGTTGGGTTAGGTGCTTGTCATGCTATCTGGGGTTGTTGATGTAATAATATATATTTAGGTCTTCTGTTTAGATGAAGGAGTTCAAAGAATTGTAGGCCACCGATAGCACAGAATGCTATGCAGACATCAATCCTCAGGAGTCTGTATGACTTTGTGTACAGGGTGAAAACTTTTAGTCTAAAAGGATAGCTAAGGGCACTGTGACATAAGATCTTTTTGGTCAGGAAATGCTGAAGTATTTTGAGTTGGTTTATGTGTTTATTGAGGTATGTGCCAAAGGGGACATTATATTCAATGATGGGTTTAATAAGGGCAAAATAAATTGGCTATAACTTCTTTGGACCTTCAGGAGACTGTGGTAAAAGCAGAATATGTTATCAATATAGACACACAAGTCTCAAATGACTATTTCAGGTTTAAGTGAAACATAATCTAGATGGTAATGGTAGTGGTGCCAGATTTATCAAAGGAAGCTGTGTATTTTTTAGCATTGGAGTTAAGGCTATGACTAACACACATTTGTTTGATTTAGCTCTTGCTTGTGAATTTAGTTATACAAATGGGATTTGATAACCAACCCCAGTTTGCAGTCATAAGCAAGCTTGGTTAGCTACAGTCCATTGCTATCAGATTTCAAGCCAGAGGAGTATATACCAAACAGGAGGGTGCCCAGGCTAGAGCACCACTGATAAAACTTTTCTGTCTAGAACAATCATCTCTGATCTTATTGGTATGGATTCTGTCAGACAGTCAATTAACTATCCAGTAAACTATGTATGGGTTAATGCTGAGTTGATAGAGTTTGTCAGTATTCCAAAAATGGGGTATAGAGTCAAAGGCCTTGTCAAGGTCCAGACAGGCAGTATGGATTGTATGCCTTTTTTTCATGGCCTCAGTAGCTCCTTCAAGGAGCTCCAGTAGGTTGAGAAGTTATGATCTGTATCCAATGATATAAGGTCACCTATATTATTGTTTATTAATTTTGTTAGAATACATTCCATAGCCTTGTAAATAATATTATTTAAGGGTCTATATTACAAGCGCGAAAGATGGAAACTGCGAATACCAGTACGTCGACACATAAAGAGCGATCTACCATAAGAGCGAACCATGTATTGAGCGAAAAGCAAAACACCGAACGGATTTGTTTGGCCAGCAGCGCAATTCTGGGGATAAGGGAATATACCCTTTTCCCCACTGTAGCGCAATCTCAGAGTTGGTATATTTAAGTGTAGGGGGTGTGGGGGGTGCAGCTGTGTTTTCAGTATTAATTTAAGTCTTCTGAAATATTCCTTACTAAGTTTTATTTGCATTTGTTCATGTTTTATTGTTGATCCTTCATCAGTTCCTAAATATTTATACACACACTTTTGCTCAAGTTATTTTATAACACATTACTGTCCCAAACTGATGTTTTCTTGGTGCTGCAGCTTTCCTGCTTTAAAGGTTGCTTTTACACATTTCTCAAGAAGACCAAATGACATTCTTATATCATCTAAAAATGTTTTGACCAGTTGCATTTGTGCTTTCAGTTACTCATCTGATAAACTATACAGTTTTAAATCATCTACAAAAAGAAAATGAGAAGTCTTTACACTATGTTGTTTTCTGTGAGCCAGATTGTAGCCATGATCTAATCTGTTAAGTAGACAGCTTAATGGGTTAAGGGCTAGACAAAACAGCAGTGGTGACAAAGAGTCACCCTGGAATATCCCCCTTTGAATTTTTATCCCAAAAATAATAATTTGTCCCGTATCATCGCCTAACTGCAAAGTGATCAGCCACTGTTTCATGGTCACTGTAATGTAATCGATTAGTGTAGGGTGTATCTTATACATTTTTAAGCAATCTTTCATCCGTGAATGTGGGATACTATAAAATGCTTTTTTTGTAGTCTATCCATGCCATACTTAGAGTCTTCCTCTTTTTACAGTTCCCCATTATGACCTTATTTAACAACAAATGATCCTTTGTTCCCTATGACTTTCTTTTATTACTCTTTTGCTCTACTGCCATGATTGAGTTTTCTTCTATATGTCTATAGACTCTGTCAGCATCAATTCCAGTGTATAGTTTATACATCGCCAGAATGCAAGTTATTGGTTTGTAGTTTTTAGGATGGCTTGCACATTCACTTTTAAGAAGTATTGTGTTTCCTGTTGTTAACCAGGATGGTGTCTGTTCGGGGTGTGCATATAAATAGTTCTTACTCATAGCTAAATCTGCATGAAAATATGTTAATACATTTAGCCAGAAGTTAGGTACTGCATCTGGGCCTGGGGTTTGTTTCAATCTCTCTGGCTGTTATTCATCCTATTTTATATCCTGTACATTTTAACTTTTTATTCTTTCTTTTACTTCTAAGCATTTAGCATTTATGTTATGTTTCACAGGATCTTCATAGATATTTCTCCAAAATGTATCTATTTCTTGTTTTTTTGGTGGTGTTTCAATTCCTTTTACCTTGTTTCCCAATTCTCTATAAAACTTTTTTGGGTCATCAATAAATTGCTTATTTTGTATTTTTCCTTTATATTTATCTGCATATATTCCAGGATTTCTGCCTGTGTTGAGAATTTAGTTTATTATTTGTGATCGTGCATGACAGATCCTGATCTGTTCTGATACTACGTATTGCTTTTATCATGTCTGCCTTTCTGAGTATTTTTGTTGATCTGTTCCCTCTTCTATACTCTTCTAACAGTGACATTTCTTGTCTTAATTGCTTTATAGTTTTCTCTGTTTGATATTTGCATGATGGCATTCGATTTCTCTCCTTTCTTTCTCTTTCTGCCCTGTGTTTTTGTGGTAAGACTTTATCTGTTATTAATTTAGCTGCAGAGTAATATATCTTATTCACTTCTGTTATATAGCATGAATCTCTATGGACAGTCCTAATCACTGTGTTCATTTGTTTTATCAAACGTCTAACTTTTTTGAGTTTTACTGACCTTCTGCAGTCTATTTTTTTCATTGATATTAATATGTCTGTCCATCTCTATTAAATCAAGCAATTTTCTCTTAGATCATTTTCTTCTAAACTGAGGGCACATTCTTTGTTCTCCGTTTCCTGCAGGCATTCTATAGAAAGTTCCAGAGCATCTTCTGTGCCACATTCTCTTCAGTTTCATCCTGTCATCCGTTGCTCTTTCATATGGGAACTCACTGGCCTATTACTCGACAACATTAACTGTGTCAGAGTTGTCATAGTTTCCTGTTCCTTCCCTTGCTGTACAACTCCAATTAAATGTTTGTTCTGGTTTCCTGTGGAAGGCTCCAATGTATTTTCATATGGCAACTGATCAGATGTTTCCCACTCCACTGGTTTCTCTTTAATTTGGGGATCCATTGCTGTATCTTCCTGCTGTGATGTTAGTTAGATTTTCTACGCTAAACCCTTCACTTCATAGGTAATCCATAACCTCAATTTCTATTTCTTTAACTTCTCCATTGCTAATACTCTTTTCTACTTTTCCACTTTATATTTTTATTTTTTTATTGTAAAATTTTCCATCTCTGGATGCCTTTGCCTGTATTTCACTTCAAGTATCTTTGGTGCTGCTCTTTTTGTATTGATTAGTTTTGCTTTCTCCTTTAGGCTGCGGTGGTGCAGTGGTTAGCATTGTCACCTCACAGCAACAGGTTCTCCGGTTCAATTCTCAGCTGGAGTACCTTCTGCATGAAGTCTGCATGTTCTCCCTGCAGTCAAGTGAGTTTTAAAGACATGGAGTAGGTGTGTGTGTGTGTGTGTGTGTGTGTGTGTGTGTGTGTGTGTGTGTGTGTGTGTGTGTGTGTGAAAGTTGGGCACCAGGCTGGCAACTCAACACTGTAAAAACTCCACTGGCAATCAATTGGCAGACCGGTCATCTGCTGTGGTGACCCCTAACGGGAGAAGCAGAAAGACTCTACTACTAGTTTTGCTTTCTCCTTTGCATAAATATTGCATTATATTAAATCGCTTTTTTTTCCTATGTCCACATTTCTTCTTCAGATGTCTCCTGCTCCTCCTGTTTCTCCTTAATTTGGAGACTCATTGTTCCATCATGCTGTAATATAACCTGTATTAGACTTTCTACACTAAATACTTCACTTTGCAGGTATTCCATAACTTCAGCTTCTATTTTTTTAACTTCTACTTTACAGACCTTTTGTTTCACATTCCCACTTTGTGATCTTATTTTTTTATTATGAAATTTCCATATCTGGATGCCTTTGCCTGTATTTCTCTTTGAATATCTTTGGGCTGTCTTTTTTGTGTTGACTAATTTGGCTTTCTCCTTTGCATAAATATTGCACCATATCAGATCTCTCTTTCTTTCCCATGTCCATATTTATTTTTTATTCCTTTCAAAATTCTCTAGATTTTGTTCTTTATATTTCACACTTCCTCAGTTGCTTCTTTTTCAAATGGCCCGATGTTTCTTCATCTATATAATTTTTTTCATAAATCTGTTGTATTATTAAAGACAAAATTTTATTTGAGGCTTCTGACAGTTTTTTCTTGTGGAGTATTCTTATTTCCTCTCATTTCCCTCTTAATTGTTTTGTATACCTTCTGTCTGGAAATCTGGGCTTCTTGCATAACAGTAACAATCCATAATTTCTTTCTTGTCCTCAGTAGTCGACTCTATTTTCTTTATGGCTCTTTTTTGGCCTATCAGTTTTTGTGGACTACTATTTCCTTCTATAACAGGGGGGCCATTGTAGAAATGTTTCCATGTCTTGAGAATTCTACACTGTAATTTTTTCCAGTCCTGGCACAAGTCAGCCTACCAGAACTGGACAATTTTTTATCCTGGGTCTTGTGCACCCAGTTATCTTTTTTAATTTTTAACCTATTTCTTTCCATGTTAAATGCTCTACAAAATACAGTTTATATATTAGTCTTGTCTTGGGGAGATTTTGTGAAAAACAGGGTCTACCTCATGAATGTACTCACCAAGACTTGAGGATGAATTCAATTCCAGCAATACTACTCTCCTTTGCTTTCTGATTTATCATCACTCCATAGGTTCATAGGTTCATAGCCTTACATATCAAACTCATCAGGCTAATGGAGCGATAATTTCCAGGGTCTGCAGTCACTCCTCATTTATGGAGAGGGATGACTGTAGCAGTGTGCCATTCGGTAGGGACAAAGCCTGAGGTGAAGCTGCGAGTGAAGAGAGCACACAGATGTGGTGCCAGTTCACTTTGTAATTCATGTAGAACACAGCCAGGGATATTGTTGGGTCCCATGTAAGTTGTATTCTTGGCCTTAGACAATGCAGCTTTAACCTGTGCTGCAGTAATGTTGGGTTCCTGGCATTCTTCCGGTATTGAGATTGGTCCTTTGGGGGGGGGGTAAAGTTGGCACTGAATCTGTCAGCCAGTATGTTACCAATATCTGTTGGCTCAGTACAGGAGGTATCATTGAGCAGTAACTCAGAGCAAATCTGGGTATTGCCATGAAGATTCTTGATTTAACTATAGTAGGCTTTGTGATTGTTTTTAGTGTCTGGTGCAATTCTGCCTTCATAGCTGGCTTTGGTGGTTTTGATGAGGTATCTCAACTTTTTGTTGAGGCTAATAAGGAAATTTTTCCAGTCTTGGGACTAAAACTTTTTCTGAAACAGTTTCTTCCTTCTGTTGTAAAGTTTATTAATGGCAGGGGAACATCAGACTGGCTTCTTTTTTTTTTTTTTGGAGGAGAGCATCTTGGTTCTGTTGGGTATGGCTAGTTTCATGCATTTATGTACGTGTTCATACAGTGCATTTGGTGTATGATTTGGCAGTCATGCATCTATTTTCCATTGGCATGGGTGCCGTGAAGTTAGCCACCTCTGTTTTCAGGAGTCCAAAGTCAGCTTTGGAGAAGTTTTTCATGGTGGATACCTTTGCAGGGGATGTAGGTAAGATATGGATTTCCATAGTGATTAGTTTGTGGTCAGATCTAACCAAGGAGGAATTGACTACTGGTGTAGAGCAACGGTTGCCCATGTTAATAATAACCAGGTCAAGGATGTTGCTTCCTCTAGTGGGGGTAAGAATGAGCTGGTCCAGGGCACTGGAACTGACGAATTCCAGGAAGTGTTTGGCCAGTGCATTGGTGCATGAGTAGTTTTCCCAGCTGATGGAGGGGTAATTGAAATCACCTAGCATGACAGTGTTGGGTTGGATCTTAATAGTTTCCAGGGTGCATAGGAATGTGGAGTGAGAGTCTTGGGTCATGGTTGGGGCCTATAGCAGGCTACGACCTGAATCGCCGCCTTAACCAATGTTAGTTGTACCTGGAGTATCTCAGATGCATTATGCTGGGCTACTAGTCTGGAGGTGTGCATATCCTTTATGAATATGGAGACACCACCACCTTTTGAGCTTCAGTCCATGTCCTGGGGCCGAAAGGTGTGGAATGAGTTATAGCCTGGTAGTGCAGGGGTGCTTTCTGCTGCTTTAAACCAGGTCTCCGTTACAGCACAAATATTGATGTTCTCCATTTTGAGGAGTGCTTCAAGCAAATGCATCATAAGATTTTGACTTCTAACGTTGAGCAGTATGGCTCTCAGACTGTATTTATTTATAGCTGTTATGGCGGTAATTTGGTCTTTGCAACACCGCCTAAAAAAGCCACTATAGGGGTGGCAAGAGCCTTAGCCAGTACCCATTAACCCAGGGGTGACAGATGCAGGCCATCTCTAGCAAAGCATCGAGTTCTGTCAATCATATCATCCCAAGCAGACAGATACTGGATCCCCTTAGAATGACACCAGAAACTTAGCCAATTGTTGAAGTCAATCATTTTCTATTTGTAGTGTGGTATCATTCTGGGTGGTGGTAGGATGCTGCTCAGGGCTAGGGCCATACCTGCCTGGGCCTCATAGTCCGAGAGCTCCACCATGTCTCTTTTCATGTAGTCCAAGGAGGTGTGTCTCAGATCATTCACACCCACATGGACAATGACAGAGTCATACATGTACTTGTTGTGGAGTGACCTGAGTGCATGTGTTATGTGTTAGATTCTGGCTCCTGATATACAGCTGACTGTTACTGTCTCCTTATTCAACCAAGTGAGTGGGACATCAGTGTGCCTCACTATTGAGTCACCCATGATTATTGTATTGGGCAAGATGTTTTGCCCTAGGGGCTTAGGTTGAGGGGCACACTGTGTATGTGAGCTATATGTCTTGTGGTTTGTGCTGTGTTGTGGTGGTCGAGTACATTTCTGCCTTGGAGATCTCTGCTGTTTGGGTAGATTTCTATTGAGAGCCTCCGCGAAGGTGGGTGTGTGGTTTGTGTTTTTATGCAAGGGCTGTGATGGTGAGTGTTCTGAAGGGCCATGTAAGGTTTTGTATATTAGTAAGGGGTACAGGAAAACCACACATTCTAGAACAGGTAGCCACATTGTTCTTTAGAAAGTTTTGCTGTGGTATTCTGTGCTTGGTGAGAAAACAAAGTGACAGATTTTGCTGGAGAGGATTTTAAGTTCTTCCTGTTTTTTCTGTTTGTAACTAGAGGAAGAGCATATTTAAGTTCTGGTAGTATTATATTTTGGCCTTCAGAGGTTATGCAGTTGGATATTTTGTGGAAATTATACAGAGTTCATTTTAGCTTTCAGATTATTTATATGAAGAGCTATATTTTAAAGTGAGGTTAAATAAGGAACTGGGACATTTAAACATGCGCAGTATGCTGGTTAATATAAAATGGGGGTAGGAATGGTGAAATTTTGCTTATGCGTGATCCAAAGAACATAATTTTGTCTTCATTTGCATTCATAGTTAGCTGTCTGCTCATTAACCTTGGTTGCAATTTGTGAAGTGTGGTTTGGAGATTCAGAAGCATACATTCATAGATGGGAGTTGAGTGAAATCACATTAAGTCATTAGCATATAGCATCAGGTTAGTTTTTTTTGAGGTTAGTGAGAAGGTACTTGATGAATATACAAGATGGGAGCTAGGATGAAGTCTTATGGGATTCCTGAAATAATATCCTGTGTAGAACAGAATGTTTAGTAGTGCTAAAAGAAATGCTTCAACTAATGAGGCAACTAGTGAAATAATCTAGGATGGATGAGTCAGTGTTGGAGTGAGCAAGGCTATTAATTTTTTGTAGTTAATGGAGTAAAAGACGTTGGTGAGTTCAATAAAACGAGCTCTTGTGAGGTAGCCTGTGCTAGTTTTGTTAAATATTTTATTATTATTATTATTATTATTATTATTATTATTATTATTATTATTGAAGTTTTTGTCATTATTGAGCTAGTTAGGATATGTAGAGTGGTTTGAGTGTCTCTGTCTTTTATGAAGCAATGCTGGTGAAATGACATTGCACCATACTGGTAGAGATAACCAGTGGATTAGTTGTAGATGTTTTTTTTTTTTTTTTTTGATTAGCTGACATAGGAAAAGGCACACGGGATAGTGGGTGATAATTAGTTGTAGAGAAGTGTTTACTACTTTTGGGGAGTAAGATAACCATGGCTTTCTTCTAGATGTCAGAAAAATGTTTTGTGAAAGTGAAAGATTGGGTAGGTGGTACAAATGTGTAGAGAGGAGATTACTAAACCATTTGCTGACCCAGGAGAACAGGCTGTCTAAGCTGGTTTGTCTATTGGTCAGCATAGACAGGAACAGTTTTGCTAGATCTAGAACTGTTTTTAAGTAAAATAGGGAAAGATGGGGTTATAGTTTTGGTACCTTGGTTCACTTTTGAATAATTCTAGATCAAATTTATCTGTGGTAAAGGAGTGGACAGTGTGAGTTGACTTAGAATGAATAATTAGATTGCTGACCTCAAACCAGAAATTTCTGGGGCTTGTGAAGGTTGTACTTTGTAATGTAAAAATGTATTTTTTATTTGACTGACAGGTTTTCTGTTAACCATGTTTAAGGAGTGATGAGTAAGTATTATTATCTGTGGGGGACCGTGCACTTTTCTGTTACAGGTACTATCTCTGTTTGAGCTGAAGGTGTAGTTCTGTTGTCATCCGTGGAAGGTAGTTAAGTTGGATTTACATAGTATAATTTGAGTGGAGAGTATTAATTTTGGCTGCTGTTAAGGGAAGAGATGAGGAATTCTGCGGCTTCATTAACACAAGAGATTTTATAAAACATGAGCCAATTTATGCTACTGATAGCATTTGTTACACTAAGTATATTAGTGAGAAATTGTTTAGTACGCGAACAAGGAAATGCATTGATTTTGTTTTTTCGGTAAATATATAAGGAAATGGATCAAAGATCACTAATGTTAGGGGACTGAACAAGAATGCTTTATTTGAAGAGGATGTTTGGTTACAAGGATGTCTAAAAGTGAGTCATTATGGTTGACTAGGTTGGGCCTGATTAGCTGAATAGTTGGTAGAAATGTATACTTGGAAGAAGGCTGCCTACCTCATGTATGCTACTGCCTAGAAACTGATATTTAAGTCCCCTAGTATAAGATTTTTTTTTAATTGAGTACAGTATAAAAGGGTTTAGATTAAGTTGCAATCAGTCTATGTAACAGAGGGAGGGGGGGTAGTATGCTGTGGCAACGGTTAGGGTGATTTTTAGTGAGGTTTATGTCCATAATGTGATAGCTAGGGCCATTTGTCTGAGGTGGAGAAGTTGCTATAATGTTGCAGTCTAGATTTTTGTTCAGTAATAACATACAGCACACAGTTCTTGATTCTGGGCTGTCATGGTGGACTGTGGAATGGTTGTAAAAGTATGTTTGTACTGTATTTATTTATTTTTTTATTTATTTGACATTTGTTTACAGGGGTGGCCCGACTGGGTCTAGGGAACCCGTTTTCAGCAGAGGCCCAGGGAGAAAAGCTCCACATACAGTACAATACAAATGCATTATAATCCAAAAACAATACAAGTGACATGAGGAATACTATACAAAAATAAGTTGATAGAATGTAAACTAGGTTACAAGATATCCCCCTTATCTGGACAGTTCTATAGAGTTATATAATTATAGACACTTTTAGTCATTCTAACAACATATACATAGCCTATGAGTAAAAAAAGTGTATAAAAATAGTATGTAGGTAGTACAATGTATGACATCAGTTGTTATAGTACATGAAAAATAAAATGTTGGTTTGAATTATGAAAATAATAGCAGAAGAGTTAGTGATGCACAAAGATAGTGAGAGAGTTAAGGAGACTAGAGGCATCACAGACTGAGCAGTAGCGTAAGGATATGGTATAGAAACAGAGACGGAGTTAGGAGAGCCTTAGGATCTTGTAGACTGTGAAGGAGTGAGATGTGACAGAAGAAGAAGAAAATGAAGCTAGTGGGGAAGAGGAAGAGCTGAGCATTAGGCTAGATTTACACAGGAGCCAAACCATGTATTTTTGAGATATTTTTTTTAAAGAGGCTTGGCTGGGTTGGAAACCATGTTGGGTTTGGGTTAAAAGATTGTTTTGTAATGGGTATTGCATTATCTGCTGATGGATATCTCTCTCGAGAATTTTAGATATGGGTGACAAAATGGATATAGGATGGAAATTGTTCAGTTCAAAAGAGTTGCCTCCTTTGTGGATGGGGGTGATGTGAGATTGTTTCCATGTGGCTGGTACTTCTGATTCAGATAAAGACTATTTATAAGGATACTGATTGGGTAGTCAATTGAGTTTCCACCCAGTTTGAGGTAATATGGTGGAAGATTACCAGCTGAAGTGGAACAGGGTTTTAGTATTTGTAGCAGTTTCTTTATGTTTGTGGGTATGGGCTGAAGTGAGAATGGGTTTTTTATGAAATTTTGTTGAGTAGGGGGGTTATTAATGACAGGGTGAGGTAGTAGATGGTATAGGACTGGTGCCTAAATAGGTTGAAGGGTGGGAGGTCCAGTGTTAGGGGTGTTAGTTAGTAGGTCTGCTATTCATATGGGGGGGGGGGGTTGCCAAGTTTCAATAACATCACCGACTTCAGTGTTATTTTGCAGAATCCATACCTCAGTCTTTTCAAGTATTACTCTGCAGTCAAACAAAACAAATCTTGAAGCCAGAAAAAATGCCATACTTATGAAACTAAAATTTATTGTAAGCGCTTTCGTCACCTTTCATTAAAGGAACTTCTTCAGATATTTGTAATAGCTCAATTTACAATTTAAATAGTCCCAAGTTGATGACATCATCAACCTCCCATTATTCCAAGTGCCAACAGTGCCCCTCTTTCTACATAGGAAAGACTGAGAGGCACTTTAGACAAAGGATATATGAGCACCAGTGCAGTATTAGTAGACAGGACAACAACAATGCTTTGTCCAAGCATATTTTGGAACATACTAACCACACTTTCCTTTTTATGGTTATTGAGAAAATAGATCTGAATCCCAGAAGGGGGCCTTGGGCTTTAAGACTCGAGGAGAGGGAGTTGCTATGGCAACTGAGAGTAAACGCCTTTTCGTACCCTGGGTTGAATGATTCTTGTTCCCTGAAATGTATTTTAAAACTTAAAGCATTAACTAGGTAAAAAACTTTTCTATGGGGGTATTTAATAGTTGACATTTTTTTTGTTGTAATTAATATCAGTGAAGAATTTGTTTGTGTTTTAAAAGGTTTTTATACACAAAGAAATCTGAATGTATTTACTTCTATACTTGCTGAATTTGGATAATGGGAGGTCGATGATGTCATCAACTTGGGACTATTTAAATTGTAAATTGAGCTATAACAAATGTCTGAAGAAGTTCCTTTAATGAAAGGAGATGAAAGTGCTAGCAATAAATTTTAGTTTCATAAGTACGGCATTTTTTTCTGGCTTCAAGATTTGTTTTTCCATTTTTTATTTAGTTGATTACTCTGCAATTAAGTATTCCAGTTTTAACATGTTTAGTGTAAGATGTCAAAAGCAGGATGTCATAGAAGGAGAGTAATGAACTCGTATGCAAGCATATGCTCATTATTGTTGCGAACGGGTAACAATAAAAGAGCAGATAGTAAATGTTTCATTTCAAAAGAAGTGATTGATGCTTACAGCATTGGAAAGGGGGAATGACTGAGGAAGGGATGGCAAAATATGTATATTTTGCTTGAATTAAAACGTTCTGCTTATAGGGGAAGTATAAGGGGAGTGGATCACAGAGAAGTAGACTAAAGTGAAGAATATGGGAAAGAAGGAGATGTATAAAATGCGCGCGCATTGTTATAAAGTACGTGATAAGGAAATGAGAAGTAATGTGTTAGGCAGCTAAAACGCTTAGAGAAAGACAGCACGGAGCTACTGTCGAGTAGTAGTTCTATCAGAATGAATATGGAAAGAAGACTTGTGTGTGTGCATTAGTCAAAGAAAAAGCAGGTTGTGTGGTTACAAACATGAATTAAAAGCATGTAGTTATTTATTTATTAAGTGTTGTACTAAAGCAGTAGTATTAGGTGCAGAGTGGATAAAAATGAATTTAGTTACTGACATTGTGATTATTTGGTGTTTGAGTACAGGGAGGTGAATTAGAGATTCTTTGCTGTAAATGGATTTGGAGTATGATACATGTTATGTAGAAATACAGTTGTGACTGAAAGGGAGGAAGATAGAAGAATACATGTTTAGTTTGAAAAGTTTGGTTATTTGTCTTAGTGAGGCATATTAAGGTGTTGAGATGAAGTAATTGTACAAATTGATGGCCACAATGAGAGGTGGCTGGGGGTGGGGTGGGGGAAAGGTAAAGCTGACCACCAATCAGAAGATCATTAGACAATTGCTACATATATGAGTATTGCAGTGATCAAGGCAGCTTGATGATGACACAAGTGCATTTTAATTTTCTTGTTTTTAAATAAAGTATTAAATAAGGTGCAATAAGTGTTCTGAAGGCAACTCCCTGTATCAGGCAAAGAAGCAATAAAGGTAATTTTATTTATTTATTTATTTATTGACATTTGTTAACCGGGTTTGTCCAACTGGGCTTGTGGCCCATTTTCAGTGGAGACCTGAGGAGAAAAGCTCCAATAATACATTTTAAAACAAGTACAATTTTAAACAATATTGATATAATAGCAGTTATAGCAAAACAATTCACATATGTTGAGTTACATGCATAAAGTTAAAGTTGCATTAAAAAGAAGCTAAGTAACAATTTTACATTGATATAGTTCAATAGGTCAACAATAAACATTTTTTGTTTGTATAAAATTGTGCAAATGCATAGTAGACACATAGGAGAGAGAGGTGTAATGAGGTACTAAGTATGGTCCTTTTGAGGGTAAATAAAGGGAAGGAAGACTAGGTATGGTCATGGCAAGGGCAGATTCTGTAATTGAGAAAATAAGCTTTTAATTCATTTTTAAAGTGTGAGGTGTGGGAGATTGAACGTAAGTCAAGGGAAAGTTTGTTCCAAGCATGGGCAAGGGAGTGTTTGCAGAGTAGTTTGCCTACTGACCTTTTTCGGTGGTAGATATCAAGTAATTGTTGGTTAGAAGTACAGAGAGTCTGGAATGGGATGTAGATTGAGACTAAGGAAGATAGAGATGGACAGAAGGAGGATTTATAAAGAATAGAGTGTAGCATATGAAATTGATAAGATAGCAGAAACTAGGGAAGTTCAAGCTATTGAAGAGAGTTTAAAGAAATGCAGTGGTGTGAGTTGTATGGGGAGTTAGTAATGAATCTGGCTATTTTATGGTAAGTTTGTTGCAGTTTGTTTAGAGTGGAGGCCTAGATATTGGTAAGAACTGGGGCGGCATATAAGAGGGAGGGGAGAGGAGTGCCTGGCCCAGGGTAAGTCTAGATTCAGGGGTTAGGAATTATTTGTTCCGATATAGCAGACCTAGTTTCTGGTTTGTTTGTTTTTTTATACATTGGAGTATGTGTAGGTTGAACTTGAGTTTGTCATCGATAATGACCCCTAGGAGTTTTGTGTGGGTGTCAGGTGGATGTTTGTATTGTTAGAAGATGTAATAAAAAAGGAGGTTTTGTGATGAGAAAGAGAACAGGGAAGGAAAAGTGGGAGTTTGGTCTTTTTGGGATTTAGGATCAATAGGTTGTGAAAGAGCCATTGTTCAGTGGATAGTAGGGCCTGTTGGGTCAGGGAGTGTAGTTCAGGAATGTTATTTGAGATGGATATAAGTGTGTAGTCATCAGCATACTGAATAAGGGAGGATTCTTTGCACGAGCTGTAAAGATCATTGGTGAAGATGTTAAACAAAAGAGGTCCCAAGATGGAGCCTTGGGGAACACCAGTGGAGATGGGAAGGAAAGGTGAGGAGGATGAGAGCCATTTGACAGATTGTTCCCTGCCAGATAGGTAACTATTAAACCAGGCAAGTGCGGAGGGGGATAGGTGGAGATTTGCGAGTTTGGATAGTAGTAGAGGATGAGAGACAGTATCAAAGGCTTTGGAGAGATCTAGGAAGAGACAGGAAATTAGTTTATTGTTGTCTAGGGCCTCTGCAATGATATGAGTGAAGGAGAAGAGGGCAGTGGTGGTGCTGTGGTGAGGACAAAATCCATGTTGGTTAGGGGTAAGTAAGTGGTGTGTGAGGAGGTGATTGAGAAGCTGTGAGCGAATACATTTTTCTAATATCTTGGAGAGATTAACTACAAAAACAAGTGAAAATAAATATTTGCTACTTTAAATAGAATGAAAGCCATTCCTAATACAATTTAAACCTCAAAAAAAAATCATGATTTAATTTATGTCAGCATGTCATATATTATTGTAAAAGTATATATATATATATATATATATATATATATATATATATATATATATATATATATATATATTTACCTTAAACTGGTGTAGTGTATATATATATATATATATATATATATATATATATATATATATATATATATATATATATACACACACACACACACACACACACACACACACACACACACACTAAACAATTCTTTACAGCTATCTCATCAAGCTTCTAAGTTTCAGATATGGCAAGATTGAACAAGTTTCATTGATTCCAGGATGATGGTGGGCATATAACCTTAACTGCCATAAAAGCTCCAGTTGTTCTAATAAAAAACTGGTAGGTCCTCCTCTATGGTCTTAAATTAATTCATGAGTTTTTTGAGGTTTTAATTGTATTAAGAATGGCTTTCATTCTATTTAAAGTAACGAATATTTATTTTCACTTGTTTTTGTAGTTAATTGTTTAACATTTTTTTATCAGTTAGGATATTACTTTAAAAGCAAGGTAGTTTAAAGAATGTAATGAGATACTATGTAGTTAATTGCTAGCAATTTATTATGTAAATGACCATATCACATGATATCTTGAATGTATTTTGAATGTATTTAAATCTTGCATGCATCACTTGGATGTTATCTGAGGAAGTTGGGTCAGCGAACCTGAAGAAAAGCGCTTCATAAACTTTCCATTTAGTTTTATCCTTCTTGTGTCGTCCTTTGAGTGCTACGTTAAGTTGTTTCAACAGTTTCAGTATTTGTTTTTTCTACAGTTTGTTTTGTAATGGCATCCCAGGAAATTGAGCTGTTGGAGGATACACTAATGCAGTCAACTCAAACTGAAGCAGGAAATCTTACCCTGCTTCTGGGCTTAATGTCCAAAATATTAGACAACCTTGCAGCACGAGTGGAAACACTATCACAACCGCAGCCAGCTATTGTAAATGAAGAACCAAATGGAACTGTAAGACTAAATGGAACTAGTGTTTCTAGTCCACGAACACTAGCTCCTATAACTACAGCAAATGAACAAAGAACAAGCCATTTAAATCAGCATAACTCATTGCTACCAGTACAAGGGAGTGGTCAAAATGTAGTAAGCAATGATCCTATTATAACATCACCTAATACAAATTCATCCTTGGGGCTTATTGGAACACCAGAGATTTCTGCCTGGTTGAAAGACATACCGCTTCTGCTTAAACCAGGTACAGGAACCTTTGTTGCGTTATCGGCTGAAGGAAATGAAAATTTATTGGTGAATAAGTTAAAACTACTTGATGTCAAACTGTTAAAATATAAAAAACTTCAATTAGAGATTAGTTATTTTAATGAATGTTGTAATGCCAATATAGTCCCGAAAGGACTTAGATCCTGGCAGTTTCCTACAGGCCTTGAAGCTGGGACTATTTTTCATAAAGAACTATTACAGCTATTTAATAGGCAAGGTATTGAACTGATGGAGCTCATGAGTAAACATTACAAATGTAATCTCGAATTATTAGCTAAGGAAATTGAACAATTGAATGTTGACATTCAAAATCACTCTGATTACTCACGCTATCAGTATGACCATAATAGAATTTTTACGAGTATAAGTCAACAAATTGAAAAACTGAAAGCTGTTAAAATTAAGCTGGAAAGAGACCAAACAGACTATGCTAAAGGTACTGCCTATCCCAACCCGCCCCCATCGCAGATGTGGAATTCAGCAAGTAACTTACATACAATGCCAGTTAGCCATAATAATGTAAACCAAGCTTCAAATAAGGAGGACTTTGCTTCTATGCCATCTACCAGCAGAAATGACACTGAAATTAGTGTCAACAAACAAGGAAAAGAAATAAATAGAGGCAAGGAACTTTCACACAGTAATACAGATACTAACACATATGCAGCCGCAGTACAATCAAACCGACAAAATTTTCACTCGGTGAAGAACAAGAAGTACAGTTCGACAATGAACAGCCAATTCAACCCTTACAATACACAAGGGAAAGTGAAGCAGAAAAGGTAGAAGAATCTGACGCTGAACTACCTTGTTCCCTTTGGAAAGTCATGCTTAATAAATCAGGTGACTTTAAACTTTACAATTATTCAGACATTGACATCAGTGAAGATGTTGTTGAATTATTTTCAAAAGGTTACACATTTGTACCAACACCACGTCTTGATATAGCAAGACTGTTACTAGACTTTAAAAGTTTTGTGAGAAAATTGAACTTGGTGTTTGTATGTGGTAGCAATAAAACTACAACTAGTGAATTATATATTCCTAGCATGTTCAATCTGCCATTGCATCCATCTCTATTTGTTTTTGATGAAAAATGTGAATTAGATTTCAGAACATTACTGAGGGACAGGAATTGTGATAATAAGAACTTAACTAAACAAGAATATTCACTGTTAAATGAAATAAAAATCAACCTGTTAGCTGTATAAAACCAGATAAAGGAGGTGGTTTGGTTATGATGAATTACACTAATTATGTAACCAAGATGAATAAAGTTTTAAGTAATGAAACATATAGAAAAGTTAGTAGAACTGCATTAAATAACAGCGTATTGAAATATTAATATATACCTTAATGACTTGTTCATAGAAGGTATAATAGATATACATACTTTGAATTATTTAACGACATCCTTTCCAAAGATCCCATGTATCTTTGGAGTGCCAAAAGTCCACAAAAACATAGCTGACCCACCTATGAGAGCGCTAGTAGATGCTAGGCAGCCAGTCACCTATGCTAGTGCAAAAGTGGTGGAAAAAACTTTGAAAAAATATGTCAACTATGAAAAACAGATTTGTCATGACTCTTGGTCATTTCTATCAGTTATAGATAAACTGGTGTTTTACAGAGAATATAATTTTTTAACAATTAGATGTCTGCGACTTCTATAGCTCTATACCCCATGAGGAGGGGATTCAAGCAGTGTTAGCAATGATGATGAAATATAAAGCTCCCCAGATAGATATTAGACTGGTAGAAAAACTTCTTTCTATCATATTGTACAACAATTATATTATATTTGAAAAATACATTTATTTACAACAAATAGGTGTGGCAATGGGCTCACCGATGGGATCTAGCTATGCAAATCTAGTCCTAGCTCATTGGGAACATGAAACTATTTTTTTCAAATGTTAATATAATGAACTGTATTCATTATTATACACGCTTTTTGGACGATATTTTTATCGTCCTAAAAGGCGATGAAATTATAGCTAAAAATTTAGTGGAATATCTTAATAACAGCAGTTCTTACTTAAAGTTCACAAATAATTTTAGTACTGAAAAAATAGCATATTTAGATGTACTCCTCAGGAAGGAGAGAAGGTTATAGAGCATCTATTTTTCATAAGGAAACGTACTCTAACTCGTTTCTCCACTTCACCAGTTCACACCCTTACCCACAAAAAAGATTAATAGTTAAAGGCCAACTAGTGCGGGCAGCTAAAATGGTAGCTGTTGAAGTGGAATTTCATAAAGAATGCGAACAATTATTACAGATGCTCACACAAAGAGGGTACCCAATAACATTTCTTTCAGACTTGGTATCTGAAGTAACTTACAAAAGATCTAAGGGAATATATGAACCAATTTTATAGGTTCATAGGTTCATAGGTTTATACTAGGCTATCTGCCCTAAGGCATTTATAAGCCTAGCCCAAATTTTTGTGGCTTACGCCACCCCTTATATGAAAAAATACTGTTCCCATTAATTTGTTGTGCCTCTGTCCAGCAGTGACACAGAGATGATTCCCGGGATAAACCTACAATCTCCCATCCACAGGTCAAGATTTCTCTTGAACAGAGCCAGCGAGGTGCTCTGCCTCACATGGGCCAGGATTTTATTCCACAGCATAGGGAGTCTCTGAGTGATAAATCAATCCCTCCAGCACGTCCTATTTATATCCGTGCTAAGGTTTAAGTCACTTGCTCTAGTGGTTTTGGTGGATTTGGATTTTTTGAGGTGGAGCATGTCCACTAATTGCGGGTTGGACATGGCCTTGTATGTCAGGCACATGTCACCTCTGAGCAGACGGTATGCAACTGAATAGAGCTGGAGTTTCTTCAATCTGGCAGCATATGACAGATTTTGGAGTCCCTTTATCCTTTTGGTGAGGAACTTTTGGGGTCTCTCCAATTGCTGCAGATGTCGGGTGAGATACATCCCGAATGGGGCATTGTACTCGATCATTGGTCTGATAAGTGAAGAGTACAGGGGAACAATGACCTCACTAGATCTGGATGTGAATCTCTTCATGATCAGGTGGGCAATGTAGAAGGTCTTTCTAACCACTTTAGCAACGTGAGTGTCAAAGAAAGGCCACTGTCAACCTGGGTCCCCAGGTCCCTGATAACCTCTTCTGTGCTTAGTGGATTGCCACCTATATGGTAGCTTGGGGTTACCTTGTTTTTCCCGAAGGGTATGACTATACATTTTTGGCGTTTAACTTCAGGCCATGGCTCTGGCACCAGCTATCTGTTTCTGTGAGTCCCTTCTGAAGGATATCCGTGTCCGATGCACTTTCCACTATGGCGCCCAGTTTGCAGTCGTCTGCAAACTTTGTCAATCAAAGTCCTCCCATGTTGGCCTGTACTTCTGAGAAGTAGATGCCGAACAATAGGGGGCCAAGGACCGAGCCCTGTGGGACACCACTTGTGACCGGCTTGGAGTCTGACATAGCGCCAGCAACTCTAACCCTGTGGGTTCTGTCCTTAAGCCAGTTTGCAACCCATCTTGTGACATATGGGTTTACATTTAAGCTGGTAAGTTTTTCTACAATACCCGAGTGGGGTATTGTGTCAAAAGCCTTTGCAAGGTCAAGGTAGGCTGTATGGACTGCCTTTCCCTCATCAATGGCCTTGGTGACTGTTTCGAAGAAGTCGACCAAGTTCAAAAGGCATGATCTGCCCTTGACGAAGCCAAACTGGGTCAGGTCCAATGTCTGCAAGTCCCCTATATCTTTGTTTATGAGCTCCATTATGATCCTCTCCATAGCTTTGCAGACTAGACTTGTTAAGCTTATGGGTGGTAATTACCAGGGTCCGTAGAGGCACCGCCTTTGTGGAGTGGGACCACAGTTGCCGTACGCCACTCCTTGGGCACGTATTTAAAACAAAAACATATAGAATCCTATGTAAAAACTATAGTACAAGAGAATATAAATCAAATAGACATTGTCCACCTAGAGGGAGAATTGAACACAAAAGAAATAAGTAAAAAATACAACATGAGCTTTGTATTTACCTATAGCCCTGAAACAGTGGAAATAATAAAAAAGTCATTTTGAAGAACTGGAACATCCTTTTAAATGATAAATACATAGTAAGTAAAATAGGAATAAAACCAGAATTTGTGGACAGGAGAGGACATAATTTAAAAAATTTCTTGGAAGTACCAAATACAAACTTTGTGCGTACACCAGGAATGTTAAAATGTGAATCATGTAATTATTGTGGTTTTATAGCGACAGGAGAAAAATTCACCATTAGAAACAAGGAATGCAGTATTAAGAAGAGGTTCACATGTAACACCAAAATGGTAGTCTAGTTAGCCCAATGTAACCTCGGTCCAGCTTTCTACGTCGGAAAAAACGATAGAAAACTGAAAAAAAGAATATATGAACATCTTTACAGTATAAGAAAAAATAAGACTGAGAATGCTTTAGCTAAACAAATAGAACATAACTTTACTCATAGTTTTAAATTTAGGGCAATAGACCAGATTACGCAAGACCATAGAGGAGGACCTACCAGTTTTTTATTAGAACAACTGGAGCATTTATGACAGTTAAGGTTATATGCCCACCATCATCCTGGAATCAGTGAAACTTGTTCAGTCTTGCCATATCTGAAACTTAGAAGCTTGATGAGATAGCTGTAAAGAATTGTTTAGTGTGTGTGTGTATATATATATATATATATATATATATATATATATATATATATATATATACTTTTAAAATAATATATGACATAAATTAAATCATGAGTTTTTTGAGGTTTTAATTGTATTAGGAATGGCTTTCATTCTATTTAAAGTAGTGAATATTTATTTTCATTTATTTTTACTTGTTTTTGTAGTTAATTCTTTAACATTTTTTATCAGTTAGGATATTACTTTAAAAGCAAGGTAGTTTAAAGAATGTAATTAGATACTATGTAGTTAATTGCTAGCAATTTATTATGTAAATGACCTTATCACATGATATCTTTAATGTATTTTGAATGTATTTAAATCTTGTATGCATCACTTGGTTGTTATCTGAAGAAGTTGGGTCAGCCAACCTGACAGAAAGCCAAATCTGGCTTCAAAAAATGCCCTAGTTGCGGGCAAATTATGTGCATAACTGATGGTCATACTGAATGTGTCTACTGCTTGGGTAAGGTACACCTGTAAGAAAGCTGTTCTATATGCCACTCCTTCAGCTCGAGTGTTACATGAAAGGAAGAGAAAATTAATATATAAAGGTCTCCTTAAATCCTCCTTTCAAGAGTCATTGGATAAGTCAGACAAGCACTCCAAAAAGATGGAACCGACAAAAAGTCCATCTACATCAAAATCAGCTTCTAGTAAAGCTTCGACATTGGTTCCACAGCCTTCAGAACCGACTGTCGTTATGGTTAGGAGCTGGTCCTGACCTTGGAGCTGGTATCCCCTACCTTAAAGTCCCCTATATTGCAATCGGTGGCCTTGTCACATTTTTTATGGGCCTCAAGTAGACTGTCTGATTTGGATGTGGACCGCGTGGTGAAGAAATTTCTGCAGATATTGGCACTGGCAAAAATTTTATCGGCACCGACCCAGGGGGCTTTGGAGTCGACCTTAGTTCTTCCTACATCTTCTGTTCCTCCTCTGATCTGCATGGAAGTTTCAGAGCCGAAGAGCGTGGAACTGATGATTGTGGACCCCCCGTGTCCAACACCTTCTCTAGGTTTTTCTGCCCTGACTGCCCTGATACTTTCAGCGCCGACCAAGAAATCTCGGGGCCGACACTCACTGGTCGGGTCTGGGGAGGATAGTAGGACCGACTTGTCGGTTTTGACTTTACCTCTCGGGGCTTCGGCTTGAGTGAGTTCGGCTCCAACCTCTGGCTTGGAGCCCTCCATGCTGGCACAGACAATTTCCATTGGATCTTTGGATCCATGGGATTCCTCTCATCGGGACTGAGGGGCCTTTGAGGCTATGAGGAGGGCTTTGTCCGCCCTGATGACCACTCCATCAGATCAAGCAGCTCCCTCCCTGAAAGCAACGGTGTCTGCCTCTTCATCACACGCTCCTTTGAAGCATAGAGATACTGAGCCTCAGGAAGCTTCATTGGGTGAGCCATGTTCTTCCAAGAGCTCCCCAGAAGCCCCCACTGAAGATGTGCCTAGGAAGAGACTCTGCAAGAGGAAGGATCTGGACTCCCCTCAGGAGTCAGTCACTTTGGATACTGACTTGGATGAGTCAGAAGGGTCCCCATAGTCCCCCTCAGAAGATATCTCCTTTTCAGATCTTTGAGATTCTTAAACAGAGGGGTGGCTGGAAATACCTTAATCCTTCTAATGATGACGCCGTTCTCCTGAAGGCTTTTGGGTCTCAACCCTTCACCTCTTGGGTGTCTCCACCCTTCGATGAGTTGCTTGAATTACTCACTCAAAGGGCTTGGGAGTCCCCAGACACCACAAAGCCTGTCACCAGGAGGCCTAACAAATTTATAACTAGCTCCTGATAGACCTTATCTTACTAAAGGAGTACCTGTTGATGCTATGGTGGTGGCAGTAGCCACCAAGAAGGAATTATCAGAGATTTCTTCATCTGTTCATCCTCCTAATAGAGAATCTAGGATTATGGACAGATACGGGAAGCGTATGTTTAGTTCAGCAGCTTTCATGCTTTGATCGTTGAAATACCTCACACATTTTACTACGTTACAAAGGAATCTCCTGAATGAACTAGGAGACACCCTACAGGGTTCAGTAGCTGCGGGAGTTTCAGACAAGGTAACTTCCCAGCTCTCCACTCTTAATTTGATAGTGAACTCTTCCATGCATCTGTTGTCAAATGCAGCTGATGGTACGAGCAGGGCAGCAGATACTGGAATCACTATCAGGAGACATTCCTGTATGTGCTTATGTTCCTTTGTGGAACCCTTTAAGTCTTCCTTCATTAAAACCCCCTTTGACGGTTTGTCCCTTTTCGGACCTAAGGTAAAGGAAACTCTTACCATGAGTGAAAAATATGAAAAGACCTTGTCTGCTATCGGAGTACATTTTCCTACCCCGAATAGACCTTACCCCAAAGGGAGAGGAGGTGGAAAGATATGGTTCCATAAATCTCAAGGATCTTTCCAGAACACCCATGGTGAAACTCCCTCTAGAGGCAGAGGAGGGGGTAATAATGGAAGACATCACCCATGCGGCAGAGGGGGTCTGCAGAACCAGGGCAACAGAGACCAGTTCTTTGGCAAGCCCTATCAGCGCTCCTGAGAGGAGGCCTGACTGTTCATCTCTGGAGGCAGTCAGGGGATGTTTATCTTTGTACCTAAATGCCTAGCTAAAAATAACAAAAGACAGCTGGGTACAAATTATAATATATAAAGGATACTCAATTCCCTTTGCCACTCCACCCTCCAGTAAAGAAAATCCCTTGACGTTCCACCCAGTCACAGGGACCAAGCAGCCTTAGATGTCCAAAGGTTGCTGGACAAAAGAGTCATCCAGCCAGTACCAGCATACCAGAGAGGATCCGGAACTTACTCAAGGTTCTTTTTAGTTCCAAAGAAAACAGGGGACTGGAGACCTATTCTCAACCTAAGCAGACTAAACAAGTCGGTAAAAAAGACGAAGTTCTGGATGGTCACACTTCAGTCAATACTTCCCTTTCTAGGGAAAGACAGTTGGATGTGCTCTATAGATCTTCAGGATGCATACTACCACATAAAGATGGAAAGACCATCCAGAGATCATTTACGCTTCCGGCTGGGAGCCAGCCATTATCAATTTTATGCTCTGCCCTTTGGTCTCACTACAGCCCTCAGAGTGTTCACCAAATGTATGGCAGTAGTCACTGCTCACCTGAGATGGTTGGGATTCCAGGTGTTTCCGTATCTAGATGACTGGCTCCTCACTGCCACCACCAAGCATCAACTTATTCATGCGAGGGACACAACCTTAGATCTCTGCAATCAATTGGAGATTACCATCAACTCAGAAAAATCTGCCTTATCACCATCGCAACAGGCCATCTTCATAGGAGCAAAACTAAACACAGTTTCAATGACATTAAGTCTGCCTCCAGAAAGAATTTCTATCTTACAAAAACAAGTATTAGACCTGCTTCCAAGGAAAAAAAACCCAGTCTCAATGGTACTCAAATTGCTAGGGTCGATGGTGGCAGCAATCATTGCCATTCCCCTCGCTCGAATGCACATGCGAATTCTACGATGGCTCCTATTCTCTCAATAGTCCTTTCAGGAACTTCCAATGTCACACCAAATTATCATAACGAATACGTGCAAGAAGGACCTTCAATGGTGACTGATGTCTCAACATGTATCTCGGGGACGTCCATTCATTCTACCCAATCCCATAGCTACGGTGACCATGGACCCTTCCTTGATTGGGTGGGGGGGCCATTATCAGGGAAGAACAGCCCAAGGCATGTGGAAGAAACATGAGGCTCATCTGCATATAAATGTTCTGGAAATGAGAGTGGTACTTCTAGCGTTGCAGTCCTTTCAAGACTCTCTACCTCTGGGAACAATTGCAATTCAGACAGACAACATGTCAGTGGTCTGGTACATCAACAAACAAGGAAGAACCAAATTGTACCCTCTGTGTCAAGAGGCCATGAGAGTATGGCAGTGGACAATCCCCTCTCGGTGCTTTCTGATAGCAACGTACATCCTGGGGGAAATCCAATGTGATAGCAGACAAGCTGAGCAGGACAATCATATTGCCTCATGAGTGGTCCCTAAAGCAACAACTAGCAGGTGGGGCCAGCCTTGCTGCGATCTGTTTGCAACCCCAACAAACACGAAATGCAGCAACTACTTTGCCCTAATTCCCCTGCTGGGGGAAGCCCCAAGGGATGCACTGGTGTACAATTGGTCCCTGGGTCTCCTTTATGCATTTCCTCCCTTCCCAATGATTCCCAAAGTTTTACAGAAAGCAAATCATCTGGGAAGGACCATGATCCTAATAGCCCCTTACTGGCCTCAGCAAATTTGGTTTCCCTTCCTTCAGCCTCATCTCTTGGAAGAACCCTGGATCCTGGACGCAGTTCCAGATCTGTTGACCCATTAATTGGGGGCTCTTCATCCCTCTCTTCATTCCCTCAATTCTCACAGTAGTCAGGATTTACAACCTCTCAGCTGAAGCCCAACATATTATAACATCTTCTCATAAATCATCCACCGGAAAGTTATATCTTAGCAAATGGAAGAGATTTTCCTTATGGGCCACTCAGAATGATGTTGATCCTTATCTAGCTCCGATCCCATCTATATTGGAATTTCTAACTAAACTTTTCAATGAAGGAGCTGCTGCAGCTACCATTAGAGTTCATTTGGAAGCAATCTCAAACTTTCATCTTGGCTTCCAAGGCTCCAATGTAATGTTGCATCAACTTGCTAAAGCCTTTCTTAAAGGTGCCATTCATTTGAGGCCACCAATCAGAGCTCCAGTCATGCCATTGAATCTAAATTTTGTTCTCTCCAGAATCATATTACCTCCTTTCAAACCAGCCTCATCCTATTCTTTGAAATTCCGTTCATGGAAGACTATTTTTTTGATAGCCATTACTTCTGCTCGGAGGATTTATGAGCTGCAAGCCTTGACCATCAAACCTCCTTATCTGATTTTCCATTTCCAGAGTTTCACTCAGAACTAATGCATCCTTTTTACCAAAAGTTTGTTCAGAGTCAAATCTTAACCAATCTATTGAGTTGCCAGTCTTCCTTCCTCAATACACAAATAGGATGGAACACATGGTGCATAAACTTGATGTTCATAGACAACTCCAATTTACCTAGACAGAATGAAACAATTCAGATCAACGGATCAGCTCTTTGTTTCCTTTTCAGAGTCAAAGAAGGATGCTCCAGTGACAAAAGTAACCTTGTCAAGATGGCTATCAGATTGCATTTCCTTCATTTATAATTCAGAAAATGCTCCCTTGCAACAAAAAATGAGGGCCCACTCTACTAGAGCTGTTTCAACCTCATTAGCTTTTTCTGCAAGGTTACCATTAGATTCTATCTGTGCAGCAGCTACCTGGTCAAGACCTCAAACCTTTATCACTCATTACAAGTAGACAAGGCCTCCAGGGACAGGACCTCCTTTGATTCCACAGTTCTGAGGAATATTCTCCCGTGAGCCACCTGAGAAAGATGGTGCTTGGGATGCTATCCATCAGTAAGAATGAACAGTGAGATAGAACAACTTCACATAAAGAAGTTATGTACTCACCATAACATTCCATGTGAGTTGTTCATCTCGCCTTCATTCTTACGTCCCACCCTCCAACCCCCATCCAGTCTACTTGAGGTCCGTCTCCTTTCTTACAGGGTGCTTTGTCTCTTATCCAACTCTCTGAGTGGCATATTTATACTGCTAAGTAGTCAGGCAGCAAACCAGATCTGAGGGAAGATCAGGGTGCATCATGGGATAAGGAGTTGGCCTCGAGCTGGTTGAAGACCTTGAGCTTTTGCAGTTGGCCAAGTCGGAGCTGAGGATCGGCTCCGAACTCATCAGTAAGAATGAGGACAAGATGAACAACTCACATGGAACGTTATGGTGAGTACATAACTTCTTTTTTCAAACTATTGTGCAATCATTGCCATTTCCTTTCTTCAAACAAACTAGAGATAATCATTCATTTCTTTGTAAATACTTTATGTGATAATGTGATTGTATTGCTTGACACTGTCATTTTTTCACAGTGGGCCCTAATCATTATTCAAAAGGGTCTGTCAACCAATCCACTTACCCGGTTACCAAAATATAATAAATAAATAAATACAATAAGATGATATGAAAGCATGTAGTTTGATGATTCATTAATCATGTGACCTTACATCACATTGATAACTTTGATAGGAGCTAGCATCTAAGCATGCCACAGTATTTTAAGACTTCTGAACCTCAAAGCAAAGGGGTATTTCTCAGAGGTTGAAGGAACTTTAAGTTAATATGTACAGAGTACCTGGGCTGAGACTGAAATTGGTCATTTTGATCAGTACTCTACCCCGCTAACAAATTAAAAAAAAAGTGTAAAGGAAGTGCAGGGGAGCTACAAAAGTACTTGTTTTTGTGGAATTAATTTGATTTCCAGTGACTACCATAGCACAGTTTTCCAGCCTCACTTTCCCACACCCCATTTGACCATCACTGGAATTATACTAAAAGAAGGCTTTTGCAGGAGGACCCCTATGCTTACAATGTGGGAGATCTGTCTCCACAGCTAAAACTGCATACCACCTACATTCTTATAATCAAAGGCTTGTCCTCACCCCCCCCCCAAAAAAAAAATACTCACAGTGTCATGGTCTAGTGGGATAGATCTCTGACTATAGCCCACATGGCCTGGATTCAATTAATGACTCATTCATCTGAGGCACTGGAGTGGGGAGGATAGGCATGCCCATCCTGGTTGTGAAGGGCATGCACTTGGATGTGCCTCATTATTGATCCCTAGCAACAGCTGGGGACAAACAGAGTATTGTCCTTAAGGCACTGGGGTCACTGGCTGAGCTGGCGTGGAGTGGGATGATCCTCCAGCACAACCCAATGCACGCCTGGCCTCAGCTGTTATGAGTGAACTCAAAAAAGGGCAGGAGAAGTTAGGACAAGTAATAATTCCTCAGCAGCAAGATGATGTACCCAGGTGCCCTGATCACCTTACTGGCCCAAGTATGAGTCAGAGTTAGTCTGGTGCAGGAAGGAAAGCCTGCTAGACCCAGCAGATGAGGAGAGGCCATGAGGCAGCTGTTGCTCAGCTGTGAGGAGCCAATATACATATAAGTATCCCAACTCTGGAACATTCTACCTAATTCCCTACATCAAAACTCCACCCTTATTACATTTGCATCTGCTATAAAGAAATAGTTTAGTTTTAAATGGGTCAACTCATACTCACTCTCACTAAAGCAGAGCCCTAATTTGTCAGTTGTTACCAGAATAAAAATCCATAACACTTAAACATATTTACACCGTCTTACTCATGGAAAACCAAGTAGCTAAGAAACATGAAAAATTTGAGATTAATATGTAGAAATCAAGACATTTTTAGTTTACAGGACCAAGCCTCAGGAGAATCAAATTTGCAGACAACAATTTAGAGGTCTCATGAATAATAAAGACTGATGATGTGTATGACTGTGAAATAAAGATGGCAGAGGGAGAAGAAATAATTAAAAGAGAGACAAATCATTGCATTTTAAGAATCAGATATTTGTGGTTAAACTGTTTATTCAGTGATGTTGTAGTCTATTGGCTCACCAGATGCACAGTAGCAAGCGCCACCCAGAGCCCACCCCAGCTGGTTGCTGTCTATCTGTACTCATGAATAACCAATATGATGTGGTTCTCATCCACATGAATATTCATCCTGATGAGGAAGCACATGCATGCAGAATTGGGTATTCATGGAAACCATTTGTATAAAGTTCAGGAAAAGATTTGCAAATATAGCTTGTAGGTATTTAAATGCAATTTCCAATATATGCATTATCAGACAGTAAAAAGGCCTACTTGCCAGTTCTTAGTAGACTACTATTCCAGTCCAATCTAGATGAGTTGTAAAGTTGACTAGTTTGTTACCCAGTACTACAAGAATGGTCTTACGTATTACATTGGTCTAGAGGTAAATAGCAACAGGGCAGTACCAGTGATGTGCATCCTTACATTACTGTTTTCCCTTTGCTTTGCAGGGACACACACCCCCTGAACCCCCTTGTGGGGGGCTGCACCCCCCCACCCCCTCTATTTCAATATACCAACTCCAAGATCGCAGTACATTGAGGAAGAGAGTAAACAAAGACTACAGAATGAATGTGAGTATAAATAAAAAATGTCCACAAAAAGTTGAACAGCTGTTTATTCCAACACAGATAAAAGTACAGATAAGCGCTTTTGCAATCTCTTCCGCTTCTTCAGACCAAAGATACTTAGCAAACCAAGGTACAATATTTAAATATACTTACAACCAATCAAATCACATAACTAAAAACAATAAAATCAGTGAGTTAATGGTCTTCTCTTCAATGCTGGTTTTAAAGGAATACACTCATTCAAATCAGGTTCACAATTAGCTCTAAAATCTATTATCCACCTCAGTTCATTAAATTCAGTTTTATTAGTAAGATCCCCTTCTCTAATATTCTCCTGTAGCAAAGCTAGTGCACTAGTTGTTTTTTTATTCCTAATATCATTGCAGTGTTCCATTATTCTCTCTTTAAGTGTATGGTTAGTCTTCCCAATGTAGAACCCAGTGTAGTGCCTGCACTGTGCTAGGTAAACCAAATTTTTAGATTTACACTCTGCATAAAAATTAAAAAAGATACGCTTCTGTGTTCTTGGATGTTCAATATAAAGTGTTCTCCATATGGAGCTACATACTTTAAATCCACGACAAGGAAAAGTACCTTGCCTTTCTGATTTAACCCTATCCTGAGGTAAATGCCCTTTGTAACACAGGCGCTGCTTCAGGGATTTATTATTCCTGAAAACAAATTTAGGTGTCATGCCTAGTCGATATCTATGTAGCGCACCCGCAGGTGTAGCTGAATAGTGTGCGGGTTCCTTCCTACCTGACTCTGGTGACACCGCTATTTACACCCAACACACCAAGGTTGCAAGTAATAACATATTTTATTTTAGATGGAAACTCTAGTCTTAACAGGCAACAGCACAGTAGCAAACAAATTATTTCACCAACACAAAGTTTAGCAAAAAGGCAATATGAGGTATGCATACAGTGGAATCACCCCACCCCCCCCGAACTCTATAACAGAGGTCTTTTCATTTAAATATGAGCAAAAATGCAATGTCATTGAGCAGTAAAGACTCTATAACGCAGCAATACTAACAGCAGCTTTAACCTTGATCAGTTCTAATCAGACCAAACTGTGAAAACACTCTGTTATACCCTGTGACTACTTACAGTCTTAATGCCGGCACGATGGGGCCCAAAGTTGGACTTCATATGAAAACCCAGGTATTTGTAATCCACAAAGCATTTAAGGGGAAATCCACACTGAGGGCTGAGTAACATGAGATCCACAGAATGACAGCCAGTACTATTTTGAGATAAAGCTAAACAGTTTCAGTTCAGAAAAGGAAAAAGGGAAAAAAACCTAGGCATACAGTCCAGTCGAAGCTATAGCAGAATCCTATGAAAGTATAAAATGGCATCCGAAGCCTCTCACCATTCCATCGATAATACTCAGGATGTCAAGCACCACAGTTCCACTGATGAGAAGTGTAGAGATCACCCAACAGCCATCTGGTAATCGAATATGGCATCTTTATAATAGGCCCAACAGTGTTCCTGCCCTTGCTGATCAGATGCTGGCGTGGAACTACTGGTTCCAGATAGATCACCACCGACCAGGTTTTCAGAGAAGGACAGACAGGATCTGCAACTTCACTTCCCTGTCCTAGGCACTAGAAAAATCCAGTTTTAATACAAGGCCCCTTATTCAGTCATCCTCTCCATCAGTCTCCTCTCTTTCACTTTCGTTTCTTTCTTATATATCAAATGAAAAGGAGCTCCATTTTGTGGTGTATCGGAAAATTGCAGTCTGGTAACCATGTAGTTACATACAGTGGGGCTACATCTAAATTTAGCATCTGTCATAAGGACAGGCCAATTCATTCTAACTACAACACAGATCAGATTAATGTCACTGGAAAAGGTAAATTATATTCTGGGTATATTATTAAAACAAGTAGTTCCACTACATTGAACTGTATCTTCATGGGCTGAAAAATAAACTTTTGCCATGGTCTGTCTATGTAGCATTGATCTAAGAAAGAGAGTAGCCACTCTCAACAAAGTCATGTCTGAGGGACTCTAAAGCACTGTCTAGCATTTCATCACTATCCTGTAACCTCATAATTCTGATAACCTGGCCCCTCAGAACATTCTTAGGTACATGTCTAGGGTACATGCTGGTTTTATGTAACAAATTATTCTTTTTTGCAAATTATTCTTTTAACTGAAGGGCAAATTAGTTTGCTCAGTAAGGGGTCATCTTTTGTACCGTTGAAAAGCGCGGACATTACTAGTGTTTTGCTTGATTTGAGATTATATGCCAGAAATGTTATGCTTAAATTTATACACACAGAAAATGCTGAATATGGTTGTGCTTTTAAAAACCTTGTACTTTCTCTCCAGCACTAAATCCTGCTTTGGAGGCCTTTGTAAATTTATGTTAGGAAGACATCAGGAATGTTTTAAAAGACAAGCACGATGTGTCCTTTTATAACCTTACACCTGATGAACGTGAAGCCTTAATACAGCTTGTTAAGGCTCCACATTTAGAAATACATCTGGCGGACAAAGGCAGTGGGATAGTAGTCATGGACAAAGCATCATATATTGATAAGATGCTGTTTATGTTAAATGACACTGATACCTATACGCCTGTATGTACGTTATAAGTGAATGGACTCAGCGAAAGGATTAACTTTTACTTGTTTGATATGTATATTACTAATCTGCTTAGTTTAGATTTAATTATTTTCTGTAGAATTTCCTGTTATTCCAATTATCTATGGTCTAGCAAAGGTACATAAGAATGCCACTGAACCAACAGTGCGTCCAATAGTGTCTGGTCGAGGTTGGCTCACTGAGCCACTTTCGATCTATGTAGAAAAACATCTTAAACCTTCACTTGACACTATTGATGTGGCTTTGAATGATACAAAATATTTTCTTAATGATCTTTATGTTTGGTCAAGAGAGATTTGTTTTACACCAGAGATGTTTTTGTTGCATTGGATGTTCAATCACTCTTTACTGTGATTCCTAATGGTTTAGGTAAGAGAGTGTTCATTTTTTTTTGACTACTAAGACAAATTTTTCGAGCAATAAAGTGATGCTGATCTGTTCTTTACTAGAACTTATTTTAGAAAATAATCTTTTTACCTTTGAGGACAGTTACTACCTTCAAAAAATTGGGGATGCCATGGGTACAGCCTGTGCTAACTCTTATGCTAATGTAGTACTAGCATATTGGGAGACGGAGGAGGTTTTTGTGAGTGAGATGTTTGTTGCACATGTTCAGCATTAGAAATATTTTGTGGATGATATATTCCTTGTATGGCAGGGAGCATATCAGGAGTTGATGGAGTTTGTTACCTTTCTCCATGCTACTACTACCTTTCTGAGATTTAGTGTACACAGTTCCTATGATAGTATTGATTTCTTCGATATAACAGTAAGTAGGGGTGTGTTAGGTCAATTAAATATTAGTGTTTATAAGAAACCCTGCAAAAAGAATAATTTATTACATAAAACCAGCATGAACCCTAGACATGTACCTAGGGATACAGACAATAGGCAAGAAGGGTCTGGAATTTATTGGAGAAAACTGGGAAAGGAACCAAAGTATTGGGAGCAAATAACTAGAGAGGGAATGATGATAGAATGGGAAGACGCCAAGAATTTATTTGGACTGCAGGTTAGAGATTGCCTTCCCTATTAGAGATGGCAATCAGAGTATAGGCAAAGAGAAAGAAATAGGGGGGTTCTAAATGAAGGACAAGCACTGGTAGAGTTTTTAATAGAATCTAAAACAGAAGCTGCCATTAAAAAGGAATAATTAGTAGAACATATAAAATACTGCATGATAACTATAAGAATCAATCAGAGGAGGTTAGAAAGGATTGGGAAGAGAGATTGGATAAGCAATTCACAAAGAAACAATGGGAGGATATATGTATGTCTCCCAAATATGCAACAAAATCTAGAAGATTTAGGATTTTTGCCTGGAAATGTTTAGATAAATATTGTTATACCCCAAGCAGACTCCAGAGAATTTTTCCTCAGGCAGACAGCAAATGTTGGAGGTGTGAAGGGGAAGAAAGAGGTAATTGGGAACATATTTTCTGGGAGTGTGGTGAGTTGGCAGACTTTAATGATTCCCTGGGGATGTATTGTTGGAGATGCAGGGTGGGCAGATTGGTCTAATGAGGGACATGATTTTTCTGAGCCATGATACAGAATCAGAATTGCCTAGACATGGTAAGGCTTTGCTGTGTCCAATAATGGTGGCTGCCAAAAAGCAATTACTAGAAAATGGAAATCAAAATCTAAACCAACTATACTGGAAGTAGTGAATATAAAACAACTGTAATTTACATCTTTAGAAAAGGATAGAAGCAAACTACACAGGAAAAAATAGGAATTGTGGGAACAATACATACAAGGAAGGAACGATGTTCAAAAGGCAGCAGGACTTAAATGAGCTATGTAATGTTTGAGTGAAAAAGATTCGGTAGATTATGATGTATAATGTTTGCAACTGGGAGTTAGTCAGTATGGTGTGTGATGTACAATGTTTGCTACTAGGATTGTGTCAGTGTGGTTTGTTTTCCTTTATATAAACATATGATTGTCTATGTAGTAAGTGATGGTTTAATACAGATGTGTCTTGTTTAAAAAAGGCAGCAATTGAATAATTTATGTAATATTGCTTAGGTTATATGAGATATAGCAATATATGTGAAGTATAATGTTTGTTATGTTAATATAGTTTGCTTACTTTTATATGATTGATAATTCAATAAAGATATTTGGAAAAAAAAGAACATCAGTGTATCACCTTAAAAAGAGCCAAATGGCTCCCCATCACAGAAAAAAAAAACTGCAGTAGAGAGTTGATTATCCGAACTAAATGGGACCTAGGGTAGTTTGGATAATCAAACTACTCAGATAATCAAACATATTTTTTGTCTGTGGGACCAGACAACATCCTAGGCTGCATTTTACACGAACTTCAGAACGAACTGGCTCCCCACCTAAGCACCATGTTCAATCATAGTCTCATGTCAGGCTTTGTGCCCACTGAATGGAGCACAGCAACAGTTATCCAAATCCACAAAGGGGGAGCCACCACTGATCCTGGGAACTATCACCCTATTAGCCTGACGAGCCTGGTCTGCAAGGCCATGGAATGTATCATCATGGAACTCATAAACAAAGACATTGGTAACCTCCAAACTCTGGACCCCACACAGTTCGGGTTTGTGAAAGGCAGATCATGCCTTCTGAACCTGATTGACTTCTTTGAGGCAGTCAGCAAAGCCGTAGACGAGGGTAAGGTGGTTCACACAGCCTATCTTGACCTCGCCAAGGCTTTCAACACCATCCCCCATTCTGGAATTATAGCTAAACTCACTAAACTAGGTATAAATCCCTAAGTCACAAGATGGGTTGCCAACTGGCTCACTGACAGAACCCACACTGTAAAAGTTGCAGACCCCAAATCTGACTTCAAACCAGTGACAAGTGGAGTACCACAGGGTTCAATCAATCCTGGGACCTCTCCTGTTTGGTATCTACTTCTCTGAAGCACAGGCTAACACAGAAGGCCTCTGGCTAACAAAGTTCACAGATGACTGCAAACTAGGAGCCATAGTTGAGTCCGCAAATGATATGGACATCCTACAGAAGGGCCTCACTGAGACAGATGCCTGGTGTCAGGCATGGCCTCAAGCTCAATGCCAAAAAGTGCATTGTCATCCCCTTTGGTAAAAACTCTGTACCCATGAACTACCACATAAACAGCAGTCTACTTAATGCCGAATGTGTGATAAGAGACCTTGGGACCCAGGTGGAAAGTAGTCTCTCCTTTGATAATCACATTGCCACAGTAATCAGGAAATCCTTCTATGTGGCACACCTCATCACAAAAGGGTTCTCATCCAGTAAAAAAGAGGTCATTGTTCCATTCTACAAGGCACTCATTAGATACATTATAGAGTACAATGCCCCTTTTGGAATGTACCTCACAAGACATCTGCAGCAGCTGGAAAGGCCACAGAAGTACCTAACAAAGAGGATTACTGGCCTCAAACAGATGTCCTACACTGACTGTCTCAAAAAAACTCCAGCTTTACTCTGTAGCATATTGCCTACTTTGAGGAGATCTCTGCCTAACATATAAAGCTATGTTAAACCCAGAGCTGTTGGACATGCTACACCTAAAGAAATCCCAATCCCTCCGAGCTACACGCTCTAGGGACCTAAACCTTGTCACCACAATAAACAAGACATGTTGGCGGGATAGATTCCTGTCCCAGAGACTTCCTATACTCTGGAACAAGCTACCCATCTATCTTGATGAGTGGATGGGAAATAGGAAATACATCCCGGGAATCAATTCTGTGTCTCTCCTCAACAGGGGCACAGGAAATTAACTTTCTTGGGTGGCGTAATCCAGGGAACCTTGTTGGCTGGGCTTACTTATGCCCTTGGGCCAATAGCCTAGTATCTACCTATGAACCTGTGAACCTATATAATTGAAGCAGATAAAAAAACTTCTGAAATCTTGTTTTTTCTGCATGCAGGGAATACACTTTTCAACAATTCAGTAATTCCAACGGACAATAAAGAATATTTTTCGCACACGAATGGGCTACAAGCTGAAAAAACCCACACAAGTGAATACATAGATAGACTATTTATGTATTCAGACTTTATGATTTTTCCTACCCGAAAACTTTGGAAGGCTGTGCTCAGAGAATTGACATTTCAGAAAATCTGTGTTCGATTAATCAACTCTCTACAGTACACTCCTTCTGGGCTTACCGATCTTTAAGCTGCTTTATTGAAAAACTTTCACATACTTTTCTAGCAGACTCTACAAAAGACATGCATTAAGATAGCTCTCAACTTCCGCCAACAACCTACTGGTTCCACAATGTAACCTAATCAGCATCGACCATGCTTTCTCCTTTCTCACCCCAGAGATATGAGGGTCCATCCTTGACAAAATTAAATCCACGCAAACCTTCCAGTCTTTCACACATGACTTAAGAAACCACCTGTTAAATCATGCAAACTGCAGATGCTTCCAAAATGGGTACTCTTCCCCCCATATTTTTCTTTTCCGGCAAAATTTCACTCTTTCTCCTTCTTATTCTTCTCTACTACCTCAAATCTCTTTTTTCCTGCATTCTCAACCTCATCAAGCACACTCTCTGGGTACTTCAAACATCCCAACCACTATACTCCTTCCAGTACCTACTCTTCATCTCACTAACTCAGCTGTTATTTCTCTATCCCACACCAACTTACACCTCTTGAATTTAGTCTCCTGTATATACTTCTGTGCCTTTTACTTCTTTTTTCATTACTCTAAGCTTCCACTTTAGGTTCATAGGTAGGTACTAGGCTACCTGCCCGAAGGCATTTATAAGCCTAGCTAGAATGTGTTGGCTTTCGCCGCCCCCTTAGATTAGTTCCCTGTGCCTCTGTCCAGCAGAGCCACTGAAGAGATCCCTGGGGTAAACTTTCTTTTTCCCATCCACTCGTCAAGATTTCTTTTGAAGAGTGTTAGCGAGGAGCTCTGCCTAATGTAGATTGGGATCTTGTTCCAAAGCATGGGAAGTCTCTGGGACAGGAATCTATCCCTCCAGCATGTCCTATTTATTGTTGTGGTGAGGTTTAGATCTCTAGAGCGTGTGGCTAGCGGGGATAAGGTTTTCTTTAGGTGAAGCATGTCCATCAATTCTGGGTTGGACATGGCCTTGTATGTCAGGCAGAGATCACCTCTGAGTAGGCGGTATGCAACCGAGTACAGCTGTAATTTCTTCAGTCAAGGTGCATAGGGCATCTGTTTGAGGCAAGTGATCCTGTTGGTGAGGTACTTCTGTGGTCTTTCCAGCTGTTGCAGGTGTCTTGTAAGGTGCATCCCAAATGTGACGTTGTACTCTATGATGGGTCTGATGAGTGATGAGTGATGAGTAGAGGGGCACAATTACCTCTTTTGATCTGGATGCGAACCCTTTTGTGATTAGGTGGGCCACGTAGAAGGATTTTCTAACCACTTTGGCAATGTGATTATCAAAGGTGAGATTACTATCTCCTTGGGTTCCCAGATCCCTTATTACGTCTTCTGTATTTAGGGGACTACCACCTATGTGGTAGTTTGTGGGTACTTTGTTTTTTCCAAAGGGGATGACTATGCACTTTTTGGCATTTAGCTTGAGACCATGATTTTGACACCAGGTATCCGTCTCAGTGAGACCCTTTTGGAGGATGTCTGTGTCAGTCGGAGAGTCAATTATAGCCCCTAGTTTGCAGTCGTCTGCGAACTTGGTCAGCCATAGTCCTCATGTGCTTGCCTGTACCTCTGAGAAGTATATACCAAACAGGAGGGGTCCTAGGACTGAGCCCTGGGGAACTCCACTTGTAACCAATTTAGAGTTGGACCTAGCTCCCGCAACCCTCACCATGTGGGTTCTGCCCGTGAGCCAATTGGCAACCCATCTTGTGACGTAGGGGTTTATGTTCAGGCTGGTGAGCTTGTCTATAATACCAGAATGGGGAATGGTGTTGAAGGCCTTGGCGAGGTCTAGGTAGGCTGTGTGTACCACCTTTCCCTCATCTATAGTCTTGGTAACTGTCTCAAAGAAGTCCATCAGGTTTAGGAGGCATGATCTGCCCTTAACAAAGCCGAACTGGGTAGGGTCCAGTGTTTGGAGGTTCCCAATGTCTCTGTTAATGAGTTCCATGATGATGCACTCCATAGCCTTGCAGACCAAGCTAGTCAGGCTTAGAGGGTGATAGTTCCCTGGGTCTGTTGTGGCTCTACCTTTGTGGAGCGGAATAACTGCTGATGTGCACCACTCTATGGGTACTTAGCCTGTGGAGAGGCTGAGTTTGAACAGTGTGTTTAGGTGAGGGGTTAGTCTGTTTCTGAGCTCATGTAGGACACAGCCTGGGAGTCCGTCCGGTCCCATTGATGCTGTGTTTTTGGCTTTGGAGAGGGCTGTTTTAACCTGAGTGTCTGTGATTTCAGGGACTCTACATTCTTCTGGATTGGTTATGGGCCCTCTTGGGGGTGAGAGTGGGGTGAAGTTTTCGCTGAACCTGTCTGCCAGGATGTTGGAAATATCGGTTGGTTCAGTGCATTTTGTGCCATTCTGCACTAACTCCGAGCAGATCTGAGCATTGCCACTTAGATTCTTGACATAGCTAAAGAATGCCTTGTGGTTATCTTTGGAGTCCTTAGCAATTTTTCTTTCAAAGCTCGCCTTGGATGATTTTGTGAGGGATCGTAGTTTCGTGCTGATACTGATCAGGGATGTCTTCCCTTCTTGGGAATTTACTCTTTTCTGTACTAGTTTCCTCCTTCTATTGTATAGCTTGTTTATGGCAGGAGTCCACCAGACTGGTTTCCTTTTCTTGGAGGAGCGAGTCTTGGTTTTGCTTGGGATGGCATGATCCATGCATTCTTGTAGTTGCCCATAGAATGCATTAGTAAAGAATTTTGCAGCTTGGACAGCATTATCCTTCAGCATGGGGGCTTTAAAACTTTCCACCTTGGTCTTAAGTAACGTGAAGTTTGCTTTTGCAAAGTTTTTCATGGTGGTTTTCTTGTCCGGGGGTGGGGGTGGAATGTGGATATCCAAAGTGATTTGTTTATGGTCAGATCTAAACAGCGAGGGGATGACCTCCAGTGTGGAACACTGGTCGCCCATGTTGGTGATGACCAGATCCAATATGTTGTCACCTCTGGTGGGAGTGTTGACCAGTTGAACCAGGGCATTTGAGTTTATAAATTCTAGGAAATGTTGGGCAAGGGAGTTAGTACTTGAGTAGTTCTCCCAGTTAATGTTTGGATAATTGAAATCACCCAATATTAGGGTGTTTGGTAGAACCTTTATGTTTCCCAGTATTTCCAAGAACATAGAATGGGGGTCATGGGACATGGTGGGTGATCTGTAGCAAGCTACAATTTGAATTGCAGTTTTGCCCATTGTTAGTTGCACATGGATGATCTCTGAAGCATCGTGCTGTGCCACTAACCTGGAGGTGTGGGTATCCTTGATGAATATGGATACGCCCCCGCCTTTTGTATTTCTGTTTGGGTTCTGTGGCCGAAATGTATGGTATGAGTTGTAGCCTGGTAGTGCTGGGGTGATATCTGGAGCCTTAAACCAGGTTTCTGTTACTGCACATATATTGATTTTCTCCATATTGAGGAGTGCCTCGAGTGCGTGCATTTTGAGGTTCAGACTTCTGGCATTGAGTAGCACTACCCTCAGTTTTTTGTTACTTGTGCTATTTATGGTGGTAGGTTTGTCTTTTGAGCCTTGCCTAAAAAAGGCACTATGGGAGTGGCAAGAGCCAGTATTCAAAAGCCTAAGGGTGACAAGTGCAAGCCGTATCTAGCGAAGCAGCGTGGCTTGTCGAGCATGTCATCCCAGGCAGACAGACACTGGATCCTCTTTGAATGACACCAGAAACTTAGCCAATTGTTGAAATTGAGAATTTTTTCTTTATACCATGGTATCATTCTTTGTGAGGGCAGGATGCTACTCAGGGTCAGGGTCATACCGGTCTGGGCTACGTGATCAGAGAGCTCTTCCATGTCTCTTTTCAGTTATTCCAGAGAGGTATGGCTCAGGTCATTCACACCAACATGGACAATGACAGAGTCATATTTGTACTTGTTCTGTAGTGACCTGAGTGCTTGTGTTATGTGGCGGATCGTGGCGCCCGACAGGCAGCTAACAGTAACCTTCTCCTTATTCAGCCTAGTGAGTGGGACGTCAGTGTGCCTGACTATAGAGTCACCTATTACTAGTATGTTGGGTATGTTATTTTGCCTTAAGGGCTGTGATTGCATGGCACACTGGTTTTGTGAAGTATGTGTTTCATGGTTTGTGTTGGGGGGTGGAGGTTGCTTGGATGTTTGCTTTGGAGGTCTCTCTTGGTTTTACAGATTTTTATTTAGGGCCTCCGAGTATATTTTCATGTATTTATGTGTGTTTTTTTCCAGTGCTGCTTTAATGGGTTTATGTGAGACTGGTGGTGTGATGCAAGTATTTCTACTACTGACTAGCAACGAAATATAATATCATAAATTGCCTGTTTTAAACTTCAGATGCTCAATATTCATATCATTGTGTGTTTATTGTGCATTGTATGTTTAAACTTCAGATGCTCAGTATTCATATCATTGTGTGTTTTTTGTGCTTTGTATGTCTTTGACCAGGGATGAGCTTGAAAACAGTCCACTGGGATCAGTGTTCTACTCTAGTTAACAATAAATAAGTAAATACATACATACATAACTAACTAACTAAATTAACTAAAATTATTTTGCCTGTCATCGGTAGTTGTAATCGTCTTATGTTGTCAGGGATATGCTATACTGAATACTCAGTGTTTTATAGTTTACAGCAGCCAAAGAGATTGAAGCAAACCAGTTAGCCTGTCTGAAAAGATGTGACAGACTCTGCAGATGGTGAGGTAAGTTTAGTTTATTGCTGTCTGTACTGTACTATTTAATAAAATTTCATTTACATGTACAAATCTGTTGCATCTGTTTTTGTTTTTCCTTTCTCTTTTACAGGCTCAGCTACAAAGCTCTGCACCAGCCACCATGCCAGCTGCTGCATGCCCAGCAGTGTACGGGCTCAGCTCTCTCAAAGAAATAAAGGTCACCCCATGAAAAGTGATCTAAAGAGCTCAGTGGTGGCCTTTATGGACAGCTCTGATAAGGGGGCAAAGACAGCTCTTCTGAGAGTGGACCGAAGGGGTAATCCTGGGTTTACAGATAGCAGAAATGGTGGCTAGTGAGGACTGGCAACTCATTACCTACATTAACACCCTGCAACATATCCTTGTGTGGCTGATTGAGTCACACAGTCGGTTTGCCTCAGCCACTGGGCTAACAGAAATGAGACTGGCCGATTACATCAGCCATGGAGGTGACTAATATATGGGTTAATTCTCCTTTGGGTCAGTGAGATAGTCCCTCCATACTGCTCCCTATTCCTCATTAAGGTATTCCCTTTCCTTGTGTGTCATTGTCTGTCCCCTATTTTTAGCCCAGTCCTTCCCATCACCAGTTGTTTAAAGTCTGTCAGTCTGTGCCTCTCATCCTGCTGCCCCCTTGCATCCATACCTCTTCTGTCAGTCACTGTTTACATTGTATGTTTGTTTTTCTGCTTCTGCTTCCTTTCCTACACCCTCCTTCCTCTTTGCACTTGCTTTTTGCTAGCTTTCCTCCTTTAACCCGCTTAAACAAAGATGGAGAAAGGGTACTCACCTCCCAAGTTCCAACCTATGTACCCTTCATGTTGCCCTTCTGTGCGTGTTTATGTTCCTCTTCTTGGTCTTCCCAGTTTTTATCTTTACTGCCTCCCACTTCCCTTCCATTTATCGGATGACTTGATTTTGCACTTTGCTTTGGTGGCCTTGTGCTTCATTGCATGTGTGAACATGCATAACATCAGACATGCTACCGCAGTTTCTCTGCACGGCATGGTATTTCTAGCAACATGGGTACTGCTGTTAGCCCAGACATGGTGTTTTACTCTGCAGCCCTATGCCCTACATGATGGCACTCTGCCAGCATTCATGCATCATTAATCAGCACTGGGCCATACTGCACTGCATAGTCCTTGGTACTTGGTGCTATGTAATGGAATTGTGCTTCTTTTTGATTACCCCCATAGTTTCAAATCATGACTACTATAACTCAGCTATTTTTTCATTTCTGTAAATGTTTTTAAAACTAAGCAATCAAAAATTATTTGCAATGGTTATTTATTACTGAAAATACCTATCAGTTAACATTTTCTAAACATATACTAAACAAAAATGAAAATGGAAGGAATTGTAATCAGAGGCATAATGGAAAGTGATGTCAATTGTTTGTACTATCACCTGTAAAGGCAAACTGTGTTAATGTGCTTAGCACAGTGATCACAAAATCCTACATCAGAACTACTAAAAATGACAAATATGTCTTAATAGTTTATGTCACAAAAAATACTGTACTAAGTTTCTAAAATGTTATGCATTTATCTGCAGTAGTACTAAATTAAAGTCTTGAACTTATGTAAAATGTTTGGTTTTAAATCCCATATCTGTGGAACAAAGGGATAAAGTCTTAAGTATAACCCAGATATCCCAAGTTGGAGTACAGTTTTTGGTGCTGGAAAATCTGGAGAGGATGGAAAATGATAAATTTACAGATCACCCATGGGGGAGGGTCAGTTGCTTCCATATTTAGGCTTGCATATCAACAAAGGATGTTATCAGGAGGGTGCGGGTTAACACTCTTAAGCTGGTGATGGCAGCACTTGGGACGTGTGACAACATGTATGCATCCAGGGTCGATGTAGGAGGGGACTGTAATGATGCAGATGCTCACAGCAGCCAACAAGGGATAGAGTTAAGGCACAAGCAGAAACGTCCCCATAGCCTGTACCCTACCTGAAATTATTTGATAAGTGGAAGTGGCTCTGTGTAGTTGCTTGACCTAAAGAAAATTAGGTTTCTCCTGAACACACATATAGCCCTAGTGTTAGGATGAGTGAAGTCAGACCTTTCAGGCCACTGGGATGAAGGCATGTCTCCCACCAACAGAAGAATTCCCAGACATAAGCAGTGGCTCAATCTTCTCCATGACCCTCTGGATGAGCATCCCCAACTGGTCATCTCTTGTTCAGTGTGCATTGGGACCCAACCCCACACCAGGAATGAACTGGCTCAAAATACATTGCAGGAGGACTGAATGGTTGACAAGACATACAGGTAAAAAATTCTTCTTCTTCTGGCTTTTCCTGGTCAGAGGTTGCCACAGTGGATCACCTGTCCGCTCATAACAGGCAGTAGAGTTTTATGGTGTCAGGTTGCCAGCCTGGTGCCTGACCTTCCACAGAAGGTGCACACACGCAAGCCTAGGGCCAATCTAGAGTGTCCAATCCACCTACAGCATGTCTTGGGGATGTGGGACCTGGAAGAAATCCACGCTACCACAGGGAGGACATGCAGACTCTGCAGAGAAGGCACCCCAGCCGAGGATCAAACCAGAGAACCTCTTGCTGTGAGGCGACAACGCTAACCGCTGCACCACCATGGCCACCCTACAGGTAAAAAATATATAGAAAAATATTTTACATATAGTAATTCTGACATTTAAATTTTAAGAAAAATGATATCTCAGTACTCTTTATATGATATTGTTCACAAAACTAACAGCAAATGAGCACTTTCTCAGTCTGGAAGATTTGTTTTTTAATAAATGAGCAGTCAAAAACAATTTAAGACTAGAGATAATCTGCATTGTTTTACAAATAAACATGACTAACACTAAATAAAAAGACTGTCTTAAGGTACTCTGAAAATTATTTTTTTAGAAACTTCTTAACCTTCAAGACAGTATTGAATGCACAGTTACATAAAGCAGTCAAAATGTGAAACATACAACAAGACTTAATGAGTAATGTACCTGTTTCCTGGTGTGAGGATGAAAGACTTTTCAACCAACTGAGAGTTTGCTAAAACATATTTATGGTAATGTGCTTATTGTAATATTAGTATGCACACTCAGTTGCTTAGGCAACCATAGTGTTGAACGGTTCACTTAGTGCAAACATAATTATTATATTTAGATAGTAAACAAAACCTTCATTGTGTACCCAAATGTACCAGTCAAAAACACAAATGTACTGAACTTTTTATACAACACAGAATGAATAAGTGGTTTATGGAAAGGGACAGAGAAAAGGGAGCTCACCTGGAAAGGGCAGTTTACATTGTTATGTCACACCCATTTCACAGATATGATGGGGGTTAAAGGTTAAAAGTCATATGCTAGAACTGGTAAAAAGGGTAGGGGGTAGATTGGTCAGACAATGAAAACTAGATGAATTCTGTGTGAAATAATTGTAATCAAAGTTGAGTGGATTGATGGGAAGGAGCATCAAACAAATAGCTAGTGAGGGTACACATGGGCCAGGCAAAGTAAGGGTAGAGGGAACAACCTGGCTAACACCTCAACGGAAGTGTGAAGTTAGATGGACAAACAACACAGGGAAGTAGGGCTGAAAACCCATTTAATTGGACACACATAAAATGAAATGCCTTAGGTACACACTGGGGTAAGAAATAGGCTTTGACAGGGTGGCTTTAGTGGCAGTACATTAGACAAGGTATAGAAGAAGAACAAGGGCTGCAGACAGAATGTAGAAAATATTTGATATGCAAGTAGTATCTATAAACACAATAACAGTTGGAACCAGCTGTGTACATAAAGGTCTGTCTTTGGAATGGAATAAAAATATTTCCATCTCTTCTATCACACTCATAGGCAGAGTGTACATGTCAAGGTGGTGTGAGAATTATCTTTCATTCTGCTGGTCTGTATGACAGTTGCTTGGTTTACCTAGCAGATACTAAATACAGATGTACGGATGGCTTGTGTTGTAAGTTGAGATGTCATTGCACTAAAATTTACCTAATCTACAGTTGAAAGCAATTACAAATTCATATACATATGCTAGCAGCATAACTTTGATATTACTACCTCAAGCAGAATTCACTATGAATCATATGCTTTCTAGCATTTGTAGCTTTCATTTCATACTCAGAAAAATTACCTTTAACTTACTCTGAGCTAGTCAACTTGTATTTGCTGACATTAAAATTCCTGCATCTTACACTAGTCTAGGTGACTTCAGAATCTCTGACTGACATGAGTCAAATAAGTGTAACTCTATTCTTTATTCGTGACCCCAGGAACTGCAAGACAGACTTCCTAGCTGCAACATACTACTTCATTTACAGATGCAAGACATAAAACACCAGACAGTAAAATGCAGAGCAGCTGATGCAAGCCTTGAATTTTAATGCATTCACTGTAAATCATTTGCTAGATGAGGAATGTAAGGAATGACCAAAGAAATGGGTGACTGCATTCATTATCCACTAGATGGAAGTCTTTATTTGTAATAATGTCTTTGGTTAAAAGACTGAGGGAAAGAAGATATTATGACACCTCTTAGAAGAATTTGCTGCCACGGTTTCCAGTCAGCAAAATAGAGTTTTAGGGAAACAGAACAGAATGCAAGGAAATAATCAGTTGCTCTAAAATATAAGTGTGAGAAAAGAAAAGCTGTAATTGCTGAAGTCTGTGAACTGCAGGTTTTAGTTTATGTACAAAGTGGCTTCAGACTGGAGGTGGCTTGCTTTAATCTCTGCTTATGGTGATCAGCACAGTTTGCTTCAAGGCACCAAGTAAGAGGATTTTCTTTTTTTTTGTAGATGTGATTTTTTTATATAAATGCCTAAGTGCATCACTTCAAGGCAACACAATTTTGAAACATATATTTGAAATAGCTCACACTGCCAGAATCTGGTTTCATGAGTTTTTTTTTTTCTTGAGTTATTTGAGGAGACTATAGAATAAAATTCCAGGAATTACAGGCCTTGGGGGGGGGGGGGGGGGTGGAAGCTGAAAGTGTAAGTAACAGAATAATAATGTAACGAAAAAATATATATTTCTACCCTACGCTTTTTTTACCTGAAGAAATTTGACATTAACATCACATTTTCTAAGATATATTTTCCTACCCTTTTATTTAACAAAATGCAACATCTTTGTAAAAAAAAAAAAATTTACAAGGCACATTTTGTAGACACTCAAATGGTAAATGTTATGCTATCTTTTGTGTATGAAACTTTATAATTCTTTTAACAGTCTTTTCTTAACATAAGTCTCACTGATGAGTCTAAGTATATCTCATTTTTTGTAGCATGTCATAGGTTCATAGGTTCATAGGTAGGTACTAGGCTATCTGCCCGAAGGCATTTATAAGCCTAGCCAGAATGTGTTGGCTTTCGCCGCCTCCTTAGATTAGTTCCCTGTGCCTCTGTCCAGCAGAGCCACTGAAGTGATCCCCGGGGTAAACTTTCTGTTTCCCATCCACTCGTCAAGGTTTCTCTTGAAGAGTATTATGATGAGCTCTGCCTAATGTAGATTGGAATCTTGTTCCAAAGCATGGGAAGTCTCTGAGACAGGAATCTATCCCTCCAGCACGTCCTATTTATTGTTGTGATGAGGTTTAGACCCCTAGAGTGTGTGGCTCAAGGAGATAAGGTTTTCTTTAGGTGCATGTCCATCATTTCTGGGATGGACATGGCCTTGTTGTATGTCAGGCAGAGATCACCTTTGAGTAGGCGATATGCAACCAAGTACAGCAGGAGTTTCTTCAGTCTAGCTGCATAGTGCATCTGTTTGAGGCCAGTGATCCTTTTGGTGAGGTACTTCTGTGGTCTTTCCAGCTGTTGCAGGTGGCTTGTAAGGTACATCCCAAATGGGGTGTTGTACTCTATGATGGGTCTGATGAGTGATGAGTAGAGGGGCACAATGACCTCTTTTGATCTGGATGCAAACACTTTTGTAGGGTTACCATATTTTGTTTTATGTAAAAGAGGACGAAAAAATATGTGCTGGTACCAGCACATATTATTTCGTCTTGTTAGGGCTGAAGAGCAAAAAAAAAAAGTCTTTAGTCTTGTCTTTAATGCATTTTAGAATTTAAAGACACATAGTCCGTGTTTGGGGATTTTTGATTGGCCCGCATGCCGGTATATGAGCCAATCAAAACCTCGCACAGCAGACCCTCTTCTGTTCAATGCAGAACATCAAGCAGTTCCGCAGTGAACAGAGCTCCACTTTTTGATTGGCTTATATACCGGCATACGAGCCAATCAAAACCTCGCACAGCAGACCCTCTTCTGTTCAATGCGGAACATCAAGCAGTTCCGCATTGAACAGAGCTCCGCTTTTTGATTGGCTCGTATACTGGTATACGAGCCAATCAAAACCTCGCACAGTGGACCCTCTTCTGATCAATGTGGAACATCAAGCAGTTCCGCATTGAACAGAGCTCCGCTTTTTGATTGGTTTGTATACCAGTATACGAGCCAATCAAAAACACTCACAGCGGACCCTCTTCTGTTCAATGCGGAACATCAAGCAGTTCCACATAGAACAGAGCTCCGTTTTTTGAATGGCTCATATACTGGTATATGAGCCAATCAAAAAAAAAAAGCGGAGGAAAGACTCCGAAATAGGGATGTCTGGTTTTTGAAAATTCTGCGATTTGTCCGGGTTTTAAAACCCGGACAAATCGCAGAATTTGTAAAAAACGCCCGGACAGGAGCCCAAAAAAGAGGACGTATCTGGGGAAACCCAGACGTATGGTAACCTTACCCTTTTTTGATAAGGTGGGCCACGTAGAAGGATTTTCTAACCACTTTGGCAATGTGATTATCAAAGGAGAGATTACTATCTACTTGGGTCCCCAGATCCCTTATTAGGTCTTCTGTATTTAGGGGACTGCCACCTATGTAGTAGTTTGTGGGTACTTTGTTTTTTCCAAAGGGGATGACTATGCACCTCTTGGCATTTAGCTTGAGGCCATGATTTTGACACCAGGTATCCATCTCAGTGAGACCCTTTTGGAGGATGTTTGTGTCAGCTGGAGAGTCAATTATAGCCCCTAGTTTGCAGTCATCTGTGAACTTGGTCAGCCATAGTCCTCCTTTGCTTGCCTGTACCTCTGAGAAGTATATGCCGAACAGGAGGGGTCCTAGGACTGAGCCCTGGGGAACACCACTTGTAACCGGTTTAGAGTCAGACCTAGCTCCCGCAACTCTTACCATGTGGGTTCCGTCCGTGAGCCAGTTGGCAACCCATCTTGTGACATAGGGGTTTATGTTCAGGCTGGTGGGCTTGTCTGTAATACCAGAAGGGGGAATGGTGTCAAAGGCCTTTGTGAGGTCTAGGTAGGCTGTGTGTATCACCTTTCCTTTGTCTATAGCCTTGATAACTGTCTTAAAGAAGACCACCAGGTTTAGGAGGCATGATCTGCCCTTAACAAAGCTGAACTGGGTAGGGTCCAGTGTTTGGAGGTTCCCAGTGTTTCTGTTAATGAGTTCCATGCTGATGCTCTCCATAGCCTTCCAGACCAAGCTAGTCAGGCTTATAGGGCGATAGTTCCCTGGGTCTGTTGTGGCTCCACCTTTGTGGACTGGAATAACCGTTGCTGTGTGCCAATCTATGGGTATGTAACCTGTGGAGAGGCTGAGTTTGAACAGTGTGTTTAGGTGAGAGGTTAGTTTGTCTTTGAGCTCATGTAGGACGCAGCCAGGGACACCGTCCAGTCCCAATGATGTTGTGTTTTTGGCTTTGGAAAGGGCTGTTTTAACCTGAGTGTCTGTGATTTCAGGGGTTCTACATTCTTCTGTTATGGTTATGGGCCCTTTTGGGGGTGAGAGGGGGGTGAAGTTTGCGCTGAACCTGTCTGCCAGGATATTGGCAATATCGGTCAGTTCAGTGTATTTTGTGCCATTCTGCACTAACTCCGAGCAGACCTGAGCATTGCCACTTAGATTCTTGACATAGCTAAAGAATGCCTTGTGGTTATCTTTGGAATCCTTGGCAATTTTTCTTTTGAAGCTCGCCTTGGATGATTTTATGAGGGAAATAGAATACTTTTAGTTTTCACACATTCAGATCTGTGCAACATGTCCGGTTTGATTGCTGTTGTGCAGCTGACAAAGTACATGAAGAGCAGCTTTATTATTTTAATGAAAAGCATTTAAGAGATTTTTTTGGTTTGTTTTTGTTTCTAGTATTGTTATTACCAAATGTTGTTTGATCTCATCCATAAAATCAGTAGAATGTATTATTTTTTCTACTATAATCCTCTCTTCCTAACCACCTTATTGTACTCAGAAAGACAGAGAGCAAATACAAACATGTGCACACAGACAGAAGCTCACTCATACACACACACATACGCACACGCACACACACATGCACAGTGGTGGTAGCCCTTGAGAGAAGCCAGAAATAATTTAATGCAACATAACCTGCCTAGAACAGCAAGGGAATGAAGAGAGACTACCTGTAGTCTTTTAGTTAATTGTGAGACCACACAATCATATCCAGAACCAAGTTCTGTATAACTCCAAACTACATTAATTGTAACATGGGATAGGTCACTGAGTTCAGGGTACATAAGCTGATTCAGAGACTCTGGATAAAGTACAGTGATGTGAAGCACTCATCATAACAGTACACACTCTTGTCTCTCCCATTCTTTTTACAAAATGTTCACTCTGGAGGAGACATGAAGCCAATTTCAGAACATTTTAGCTATGCAAGCTCAACAAGTCAGGTTGTAAACTTGCTGAGGGCATTAGTGGTTGCTCTATGACAGATAATGATTTGCTGCTGTTTCTGAGGAGTGGATATTATTGGCTGGAGTTCTAGCTGCTTTTTTATTGTTTTTTTTTTTTAATTTATCTTAGTTTAAGTGTGCTGGGTGCTCCACACTGAGCAACACTGCATTCAACAGACGATGGCACTTTCAGTTTCATATTCTTTCTCTTAGGAACCATAAATAATCCCACATTGTAGTCAAGAGTTGTATAAATTAGAGTAAAGCAGCAGCAAGGCACTGCACTTCTTAGCTGATTTCACAACAAATCTATACCAAAATGTTAATGGTATACTGTTTTTCGCTTGAACCTAATTTTATCTATGTTTATTATTTTACCTCAAATCATAGATCTCCCCTCAACAGCCTGTAGGAGACAGAATACAGGGATAGAGCTTTGAGGCAGTCTGCATAGGACATGTTACTTATGCCCTGTATTCTTTTAGTGGGGAACTTCTGTGGACTTTCTGGTTGTTGGATGTGCCTTTTATGCACATACCAAAAGGAGCACTGTATTCAATGACAGGTCTGATGAATGCTGAATATAGTGAAACAATGACTTCCTTGAACCTAGATGCCATACTTTTATTTGTAAATTGCACAACATAGAATGATTTCCTCACTACAAAGGCTACATTACTGTCTTTGTGTGTCCCTAAGTCCTTGACTACTGGGTCGACTGTTAGGGGTATGTGCTAAGGCAACATAGCAGTTCTTACTGACAGTCTCAGTTGTTTAGAGGTGCAGTAGGAGGCATAGGCTTTGGGAGCTATTTGCACATAAAGTAGTTTGCAGAATACTGGCCCAAACAAGGGGAGGTGATGCAGGCTAACATCTATTATGGGGTTAGTGTTCTTTCAACTAGTAGTAGCAGTACACATCTGGGTGAAGGGGTTGCAAAATAAATACATTTTGTTTAGGACAGGTGATATGGGAGTGGTCAGTTCAATAAATGCTTGGGGATCCTTGGTGATGTATGAGTGTATTTGTATTGAGCTGTATGTAAAGAAACATTACTTTCAGAGCATAACATATTCAAGGTGTGGCAATATCACTGCTGACTCTCTTGTTTTTAGTGGGACAGATTCAGGAGACTAGTGCCAACAGCCAGTGCAAGACCTTGCAAGATTCTGGATGAAGCCACATAGGCCATGACAAAGGTGTACCACATCCAATAACAAGGATGTTGTAAAGTGCATGGCCAGTGCCAGTAGTACAGTTATGAAGCTTCAGTTTTACCTTAAAGGAAAGTGGGGCATCATGAAGTAGTGCAGGGACACAAGTTACAGTGATCGGACAGTACCAGAGAGAACTTGGGTGCTGGGACACTGCAAACATTGCAGTAAAAAAAATGGTACCGGAGTGGGTGAGAATATAACCGGGGAATGGAGAAGTGTCTGCTAATGGGAGAACAATTTCAGGCATTTTTGGAGGGTGTTGAAAGAGCTATGCAGCTTAAAATATGAGCTGTGGCTATTCCAGGTAGCAATTTTGCTGCCATTTTGTAGGACTCACTCCATACCAGAGATAGTGCATATCAATAAGCAGGATTAACTATCTTGGATGTTGCAGCTCAGCAATATCAGGATGGATGCAAACAGTGTCTGGATCCATATCAGCAAGAGTAAGGTAGATGAAAAGGGGAGAGGAGTTTTGCAGAAACTAAGGGCTCCATTGGGTATAGGCTGGGATATACAGAGAGATTTAAAGCATGCAGCTGAGCCAGGATTAGACAGTAGAACGGTGACATCTCAGGCATTTAGGATTGGGGCAACAATGTATGTGCATGCCAAAGGAACATCATAAAAGAAGGTAGTACAATTAGGCAGATAAAGTATGCAGACGTATAGAAGACATGTTAGGTTTCATTTGTTGTAAAAGATATTTTTTTAAATGTAAGTGGCCGCTGAAGATTTGGATACTTTGGTATTGATATATTTATCAATGTGGTATAAAGCTTGATATGGTGGGAGGGAGCAATCTGGGACTAAAGGAAGAAGAAGCATGGATAAGGTGGCTTGGAAGAAGAGGGATGTAGTGGACACAGTTGATGACACTTCTGAAAAGGCATGCTAAGAAATTGTCTGAACTAGATATAATTGTTCTTCATGTAGGGGAATGACAATATAACTAGTTAGTTGCTATTCCTTATGAGAGAAACTGTATTCATGTTGAAACGGGGCAACCATGGTCATAAGTTAAATTAATATGGTCCATTATCTTCCAGAAATAACTGATAAGGGACTACTAATACAAAAGCAATAGAGAAAGTCAGGATTGTTAAAACAGGTTTGTTAGATTACTGGTGAGATTGCAGCGAAGAGTGGTGGGGCCACATTCAGATATCAGTGCCAAATCAACAAAGATGTCTAGAGATGATAGGATTCAGTTGTCATGACCAGGGATGCAGCAGTTCAAGCAAGAATTTACATAATAATTGTTGGACATGATTAAGGAAGGCTGATGGGTCACCCTTCTGTGGCAAAAGGGCAGACTTAGAAAGTTACATTTTCATTGGGGAGCTGATGGGAGGAGGGCTTGTACTCCAAGTCTCCAACAGACTGGCCTCCTTTTATCTGGTAGGTACTGACGACCTCCTCCTGCAGGTGGGTGATGCTGTATGAGTATGATGTCTACTGGTGGCAGACCAAGGCATAAGACCCAAATCAACAGATCCCCCTTCTGATCTTGATACTGCTGAGTGATTGCCAAGGGGACTGGTGGGTTAATGGGACTAATTTTACAGATCTCTTCAGCCATTAGCATTAGTTGAATGTTTTTTTAAAGGATTATTAGTTTGAAAGTTTGTGGGTGTTGATTGAGCTGGCCTGGTCTGGTTGGTTTTCCTTCCAACTCTTGCCCTGATGTTCAGTGATTGGCATTTGATCGATATGTAACTCACTGACTGACTTTTTGAATGGCACTTAATCCAGTTTATTTGAATTGACACAATAAATGCATGGCTGTGGCCATTTTCCCTTTAGGTAAGTGAGTTATGTGGTTGTTGGGTAAGTAGGATCATGCTTATTTTAATCCTAACGCAATCAGTACATTATGCGATGTTTTTGCCTTACTGTAGGAATAAGGAAGGTTTTGACCCTAAAGACAACGTAATATTTTCTCCAGTCCTCCACAAACCGTTCTATAGCATATTGAATCATGTAATTTAATAATATAACAGGTAATTATTTATTAGGTATTATTATTTTATTATTTCTAACTTAGTGAAAATTATTATTTCTGAGTGCGGGCCATTCATGTTACTTGAGTACAGCTCTCAACATCGGTCAAGAATCAGAGCTAAAGCCAAAAAATAACTGGGGAGCAAAGGGCTTAGTCAGGGATAATTCTTAAATTTTAACTTTATTCACTTAACAATTACTACAAAAGACTTTGCATCAACATGCATTTTTGAACAAAAAAATTAACCTATAATGCACGTCATTATTAACTTATTGCAATCGACGGTGCTTTATCTGAAAGTCAAATGCTGTATGAGGGACAGGTCGAAAATATGAGACAAAATTAGGAATAGTCAAGTATGCTTGAGAAAGTGGACAGTATCAGACGTTCAGACTTGTGCAACTATGAAAAGCTGTAACCGACAACTTCGTTAAAAGCTTACTGCAGCGGTGATTTGCAAAAAGTAAAAACTCTTTAGAATGCCAGAAGGAAAAACACAATGTTGTACAGACTCAGTATAGCTATGTGAGTATTATGGTGGATGTAAAATATATTATTTAGGTGTATTCGAACTATGACCTTTAATTTCTAAAAATTTCCATCAGTTTCAGTATGCTGTTGCCCCCTCAAACTTTAAAGGAATTGCTGTACAAGCAAAGCACGTCAGATCTCGAATAAGTAATGAGTGCTCCACTCAGGGAAACTCGGTAGAAACTGGGATGGGACATTTGGAAAAATGATGGCTTCCTTTTTCTGTACGTAACTAGGGATTGATTGAGGTGAGTTTCTGGAGTTTTATGTTCGTAGAATCGGGTCACTTGAAGTTTTGACCGTTTTTCTTTGAATTGCTTTTTTTGTCAACTTCACAAAAGAGCAAAAGTTAAGTAAATAAATTTTATTTTGTCAAGTGCTTGCACTGGCTCGAGTCGTTTGATAGACCGTTGTTTGTGACTAGGTATCTCCGTTCGTTAAAGTGTTCTGCTTCATTCTGAAGATTAAGTGGCTGTTACTGACTTCTACACTGAAATACTTACAGAGTAGTCGGGGCGAATACCTTTGAAGTACCCGCATAAAGTGTAGCTGTGTCCTTAATATGGCTGAATGCAAGAAGTATGCAGTTTCGATTTATTTTATCTTTCTTTAATTTCATTTATACGGGTAAGAAAACAGACAAAATGACTCGCTTTGTTATTTTGACTGTGCACATCGTTCCACACGTAAGTGACCCTTCATAACATCTCAGAGTATAACTTGCGTGACTTTTAGTTCCGCAAATTTTATTTGTCGTTTTACTTATTTAGAGACATGCATGTTTTGGATGCAAAAAATATACTCGTCTACCATATGTGTCAGTTATTTATTTGGATAGTTTGGCTTTGAAGGCCTTCGTGTGATTGCTAGCTGTGTAGTGAATTTCTTAAGAGTCCTCCGTTTAAATTAGCTAAACAGTGTGGTACTAGACAGAAAGTGCAAGTTCGTGAGCTTTTCGAGACCAGGAAGTGCTTAAGAAACGCATGCCGTTAGATAGTATATAATGGGGTGGTAGTGGCTAATTCAAATATTATTTTAAGTTAACGTGAGGGATGAGCAGGCATAAAGTGTTGTCTGAATGGTGGGCAGAATAGCCAGCCCAGTACTGTTTCTTCTTTTTGACCTGGATTTTAGCCCTGCCCCCTCTTAATCCCTCCTAAAACTGGTGACTTGAGAAAAGGTGGTGAGTTACGATGGTAACAATTAGCATTATAACCGTCTTTTAGTGCAGAAAATATATATTAATTCACCTTATCTAAATCCAACAATGTCTCAAGTTAATGCAGTTTTTAAAACTCCCTGGCTGTCACAGATTGGTTGACAGCTGTGATGCCACCCCTACCCCTTTTGATTATCATTCACCACTGAGTCAGCAATGATAATCAAAAGGGGTGGAGTTGCACTGCAATCTCATTAAAAAAAAAAATAATAATGGGAGGAGGATTAAAATTGGCTTGTGAGGCATCGCAGGACAGGAACCAAGTCATTTTTAGTATTGTGGTGCATTTGGGTGAGATGTTTGTATGGAGCATAGGTGGTTTTAGAGGAGGACACATAGTGGCATGTGCCCCCCATGAAATTGTATGCCCCCTGAGTGACGCATTTACTGAAATAGTAAAAGCCTCTCACCTGGCTGGCTGAACACAGTAATGCTTAACACTTTCCAAAAGGGCATGCAAGCAAACCTCTCTGCAAGACGTCTGGCCAAAGCCAAACATAGTCGGGGTGGAGGAGAAGGCCCAAAATCAGGGACATATTTTAACTATTACTGTAATAAATATGGTCAGTTGCTAAAATAATAGTCTTTGTAGTAGCATGCGTTTTCTGAATGATTTGAAGTCTGAAATTCAAATGTCTGTCATTATATGTTGACTTCAGTCTTCAATGATTTGCCTGAAAATGAGTTCTATAAGGAACAGACCAGCAATATGAGTAAAATCTTGATAGCTGAGTGGTATGCAGAAGAGTCAACTCTTTCATAGCCAGTTACAAAGCTGTTGATCAGGGAGTATCTTTAGAAATCTAGAGCTACATGAAGTTTTTAGGCCTTGTATTTTAAGTATGAATAACCCAGAGATGAGTGGAACATTTTACATGTTGCCCCTATCCATGAGGGTGCTAAACCATGGTTGAATTTACGGTTACCCATCCATTCATCCAGTTTATGTTCTTGAATAAAGTAAGAGAAGTACTTTGTCTTATGTGGACAAGAAGACAATTCCAAAGAAGTAGTATTGTTTGTGATGCATATATATCCCTCCAGCAAGAGCTATAGATCTCTTGAGAGGGTGTTTATGCCCCCATTGAACTTGCAAATGTGCAGTAGGCCTGACAGGATAGAGTCTGTTGAGGCTGTGAAAGCAAGGCAGAGATTGCCCCACACTAACCTGTATGACACTGAGATGATAGACAAGGATTTGAGATTGTAGTTTACATGATTTAGTCTCTTGATTTTCTTCATAAGAAAGCATTGTACGAGTTTTGAGTTCGAGTTGTGACAAATGTTTGGACAGGTACATACCAAAGAGGGGATTGTACTCAATGGCTGGCCTGATGAGTGAGGAATACATTGGAATGATTCCATCCCGTGGTCTTTGTCGCCATACCCTTAGTAATAACCATTGTATGAGTTTTGAGTTTGAGTTGTGACAAATGTTTGGACAGGTACATACCAAAGAGGGGATTGTACTCAATGGCTGGCCTGATGAGTGAGGAATACATTGGAATGATTCCATCCCGTGGTCTTTGTCGCCATACCCTTAGTAATAACTAAGCTAGGCAATGAAAAATAACTTTCGTACAATAGTGGATATGTTGTGTGTGACAACCCTCCAATAGACCGGTAATCAAGGAGCCTCAGTCCTCACCACTGGGAGACGTACACTGGGAGGATGACAGGTACACACACAGTATTTCGAGATGCAGCTCTCTGCATCAAGTGCAGTTTCCCTTAAGAGCACACAGAGACCACAGTCAGTCCAGGGCTGATTTCTCCAGATCCCCTGTAAGGCTCCCCACTAGCACAGATATAGAGTTGAGATCTCAGCTGAGTGTCCAAGTCAAGACCTCCAGCACCCCCTCTGTCCAACCAGTGCTTCGTGGCCCTGCTTAACTAGCTGACACACACACACCTGGGAAAGGCTGGTACAGGTTTACTAGTTATGCCCCTTTTTACCCAGACTATAAGGTAGTTATCACTGCCACCAGCCAACTTCTTATCAGCTACTTTAACGTCCTTAAGAAAGGGTGTCCAATCTTACTGTGTAATATTAATATTAATACAAATGGTACTTTGACGAAGAGCAGTGCTATTAGTAGTGGCCCACAGTGTCACCAAATAAATATACAAGTACTCTCAAAACTTAAATATTTCTAGACAGATCAGCCATAATTACATTTTTAAATATATTTAATAATAAATAATAAAATAACAAGAAAATTCTCAGTGTAGATTCACAGTGACATCGGAAATATTTAAAACACCATTGCAGGACAGTCTGAAATAAATAAAGAAAAATATCTAAACTAAGCTTTGCTATATTCCTGACTATATCTAAGAGAATTATATTGTTTCTAGAAACTTACTTAATCGGACCAAGGCAGTTGTCGGGTCCAAAACAGAATGCTCTGTCTCACTCCGAGTCCTCTCAAATATTATTGGTGGGATAGCTTGCAGAATGACATCATTCCTTGTCATCTGACTCTATACCAAGTCAAGCCCCCACTGTAGGAACTAGCGGTATTTAGCATCTACCTGTTTAAATACTTAGACTTCATATCTTTGGCAAATGCTGGAAGTCATAAAACAATTACCTTCTGTAGATAAGAAGCATGTCAAGGCTATGCATGCATATATAAATTCCAGACACGTGTAATCCCTAGTGCCATTTTGAAAGATCAGCCAGGGAGAGAGCATGCAAGATGACAGTTGTTAATTTGTATACAAGTTACTTAAGTTAAAATCAGTAATCTTCTAATGTGTTTGTATAAAATAAAGCTGCTTGAACAGAACCCACAAAGACTCTTCTATTGTGTTCTAGATAGGAGAGTGACATGGTGTCAGAACCGGGATGAAAGAGAATAATATTCAGAACCATGAGGTGCAGAGACGACAGTGAAGGTAAAACTGAGAGAAAAGAGCACAGAGCCAGAAAAGAATCAAAGGTAATGAGAAATAGCACAAACCGTTTATTTGATACGAAAGGGGAGTTACAAGGACACAAACTGCATTATTAAGCAATAACCGGAAAGCACTAAACGTTTGTTAACTAAAGGAAATTTGTAAAACAGAAGTATTTGATGAAACAATTAACAGTAAAGCAAAACTGGAATATGTTTAAAGCAAACCGAGTATGTTTAAACCGAAAACGATTATGTTTAAAGAAGATTGTGTGTTTAAGCCAAACTGGGCATGTTTAGAGTAAAACTAGCACAAGAACTCTGTTTAGAGTTAAGATAATTATTCTGGATTATCAAATTATGTTCAAATATCCCACCAGGTATTTTCTTGGCTCCCGTGTTAAAGAAGAGAGCCTTAGAATTAACATAATGTTTTTTTAGAAATTATTTTGGTATTATTTGTAAGGAATAACATGTGTTTAGCTGTCATATAATTAAGTGGATGTTTACATCCCATTAATTTATTGTTTAATTCAATTAATGACATTTGATTAATTAGTGTGTAATTTGTTTGATTATGTACGAGTTAGGTAAGTTGTGATGAAGTCTCTATCCAGTAGGTAAGACGAAAGTGCCTAACTTTTTATTTTTTGTCAATAAATCGAATGTATTCGGACTTTGGTTGACCTGAGTTTACTGTCATTGAGCAAGTCATTGTGGGTGAGAGAGGGGGGACCCTGGAACGAATATCTAGAACTTATGGAGCTCAGATAGCAAATGAGAACTAACGCCTCTGAGGCACTAGGACTTAACAGTGCAATTTCTATTAGTTCTATTTTAAAACTAAAAGCAGAATTTTATATGCAAGTGTTTTATATGGGATGATGTCATGCAGTAATTTTTAAGTAAGTATATGTATTTATGTGTTTAGTTTATTTTTTGTAGTTAGAGATATAGAGGAAGTGATGTCATGTGGTTAAGACTGCATAAAAGGTGAGATTTTTGTTACAATGGCAGTCTGATGAAGTTTGCATTGTGAGACGAAAGCGCTCAATTAATAAATCGGTGTGGATCTTACTGGCCTCTATCTGGCTTTTTTTCATTAATTTGTGGTTGGAGTGTGCTTTTCATACAGCACTACTAGATGCTACATTTGCCTTGGCATTGTGCAGCGGTTAGCAGCTGGCTTGTGCACTAGTTGGCAAAGTGTTTACACTTGCGAGATGCACATTTCCATTAATTTCCCTTTTTGCGTATAGTTAAGCAGTGCACGAATGTGATCCGCATTGCTAAAATTCTGAGTTAGTATTGAGTTTATGAAACATACCTGCTGCTTAGCTGACTCTACGGCAGCAAGTGTAAATGCATTGACCTGTTTCTTTTCGAGCCCAGATGATACTGGACTCGAATCCAGGTCCATCTAATACATTTAAATGGTGATAATGCAATGACATTATTCAGTATAGTACATTCGGCATGTATTACTGTGTGTTGGCATAGCTCAGCAGGGTTAAGCGGCATTCTGCAGAGGTAACTGCAGCATTACACAGCTGCTTGGCATTGGTTCGTGATGCCAAACTCCAGCCAAAACACAGAGACCAAAAAGTGAAGGGATCCATTGCTTTTTCTGATACTTGTGTGTTGTGTGTGATTCTACTGTTTGACCAGATTATAGGTGTTAAAATGGGGTAAATAAGAAAGCAGTGAAATGGGGAGCAAGCAGGGGGAAGGAGAAAGAGAAAGAAATACAGGAATGTGCAGGAAGGATGTAGGTAAGAACCATACCTAGCCATTTCTTTAGCAGTAAAGCTGATATGTGCAGAATGTTAGCTGGGTTTGGGCTGTCGCCTCCAGAGAGAGAGAGAGAGGAGTGACAACTACATGCCAGTCTGACCAAATCAAATGCGTCAAGAAGAAACGTGCAAAATGGTGAGCTATGTATGGGATAATACTTTTTTTGTGGGATAGGTGCCCATTTTTCTTTTTTTATAATTTCAGTAAGAGAGGAATACTGTGTAAGGGACATAGGTATTTCTGGGTTAGGCAAGTAGGGTAGGTAAGGAAGCAAATACAAACGAACAAGACAAGAGACAGGGATGGTGGGGGGACACTATGACTGTGGTGAAGGAGGGGACACCACAGGCACATGCCTGTCAAACATGTAGACAGTAAGAATAGAGTCCTCACCCACTGGACTGCCATCACTGTCCCTTACTCCACTGATGGCTGGAGTGCTTGATGTTGTCTTCTCCTACATACCATGAGGGAGAGCAGCCTCTCCATCAGGCATAGCAGTACACCAATGGTGTAGTGCATGACCCTGTGCACCAACCCTAGCATCTCCTGGCAAGTGATGAAATCGCCACCTCCACCACTGCTCCTGGAGTGTACTACTGCACCAGCTGCTGGGGCAAGTTCTGCCAGGTTGGCTCTCAGATGAGCTGGGCATTGGTGCTGGAGCTGGTGGAGCGGGGGCAGGCTGATCCACAGGGGCTGGCCTACCTCGCTGTGGTGTGTAGCATTTAGTGATTTGGTACAGATGGATGACGTGACATTCTGAAGACAAATAATGTAAAATAAAAAAAGAGATGAGGGTTGGTGTGAGAGAAAGAGATAAAATTAGTACCATCATATGTGACTTACAGTGCAGTAACAGCAGTATATAAATATTTTATCTGAAGTATTACATTTAAGTATACATCCTGACAAATACACACAGTAACTACAGATTGCTGAAAATAATCTTTGAAATGTGCATATATTGCATATGTGCATGTTCCAGTTGTACATATTACATTTAACAGCAGAACGTTTATGCCACTTGCATAGAATTTAATTTAATGTGAACATTTGTTAAAAAAAATCCAGTACTGTATATTTGATACTTGTGATATTGAACCCAGAACCTGTGACTACATTTGATTTCTAAAGTTGGTTTGTGCTACAGACTAATGCATGCATACTTGCTTTTATAGGTTCATAGGTTGGTAGTAGGCTATTGGCCCTAGGGCCTGTACAAGCCTAGCCATAACAATTCCCTGGCTATTTCTTCCCACACTATTTACTTCCCTGGACCCCTGTCTAGCAGGGCAACTGACATGATCCCCGGGGTGAATTTCCTTTCTCCTATCCAATCGTCAAGGTTCCTTTTGAAGATGGATAAAGATGTGCTCTGCTTGATATGTATGGGCAGTCTATTCCAGAGTCTGGGGAGTCTCTGGGTCAGGAACCTATTCCTCCAGCATGTTTTGTTTATTGTGATGACAAGGTTTAGATCCCTGGAGCGTGTGGCTCTGCGGGATTGGGATTTCTTTAAGTGTAGCATGTCCAACAGCTCTGGATTTGACATGGCCTTGTATGTTAAGCAGAGATCACCTCTGAAAATGAACAGCCTCTGCAAGGCTCAAACCCAGGACCCTGCACACCATAGACAAAGTGATTTACCACTAAGTCATGCCAGATTGAGGGTTGAGGGTGTCCCTTTTGCTCCTTCGTAGATTATGAAAATGATGCCTACACTGTTCTGCAGTGCACATGATGTCATTAGTACTGGATACAGCTTGAGGTAAACTACACCATGCCTCAGTCTTTTAATGGGAGCCAGAATAGTGCCCCCCCCCCTGCAGAAGCCATTGGCTGTGACACTTTACCAGGCGTCCATTGAATATCCTGGACTCCTGGACACCCCACTTTTGTGCCCTAAATTTAACAGCTTTCCCACTAACTCCAGGCATGTCTAACACCTGACCTAAAGCAGTGAAAAATTATGCTTTCCCGCCAGTTTCAGTTATTGTGTTTTATTGGTAGTGCTCACTGAGCAATGATGCCAACCATGTTTGTGCAATGTTAAGCAGAGCACAGCTGTGCCAAGCAGGGAGGACATAAATACTTGAAATTGAGAAGTTAATCTTATACTTGGACTTAGTTTGATGCTTGTCTGGTGATGTAGCTTCGAAGTATATATTGGAAATTGGGAGGTAACTGTCAGGTGAGTTAAGTTTGCAGACATCACTGGGAGCATAAATGTCATGACCTTACACATTTGCTTTTGCCTTTATGCACTGATGAAATTGATTTTTATAGTGTGGTATTCAAACCTAGGCATAAGGGACAAAACATTTTCTTCCACAGTGTTGATTTTCCATCTTTGACACAGAAGAAGTGCTGTTCAGACATAGTCAGAAATCATTCATAAATACAAGTGACAGTTTGTGGTTTTACACATGTATGTGTGTGACCTAACAAGGTTCTTGTATATAGTTGCAGTTGTGTATGTGTGTTATGTAATTGTGAAGGTCATGCAAGTCAAGATAGCAGAATTATACTTAAATAAAAGGAATATGATGACCACCAGCAATTAACTGTATGAAAAACCAGTATAAAAATGAACAAAACAGGAAACGTTTCGTACAGAAACATTGCAAGTAAAATCCAAACTCAGTCACGGTTAAAACCACAGTATTTAATGTAGAGTAAGCGCTTTTGCGGTGTATTGCTTCATCAGATATATATATATATGTGTGTGTGTGTGTGTGTGTGTGTGTGTGTGTGTGTGTGTATATGTATATATATATATATATATATATATATATATATATATATATACGCACACACTGTGCGTGTGTGTGTGCGTGTGTGTAATTCCACAGTGGTACCGTTGTTGCATCACAGCAAGAGGTTCTCTCGTTTGATTCTCGGTGTGAGCACTTTCTGTGTGGAGTCTGCATGTCCTCCCCGCGGTCAAGTGGCATTCGGCGTGTCTTCTTTGAAGGTTGGGAGTCAAGCTGGCACCTTGGCACTTGCAAAAAATCTACTCCCAATCATTAGCGGACCGGAGTTCCGCTGTGGCGATCCCTAAAAGCGGAAAGAAGTGTATGTGTATATGTATATGTGTGTGTGTATATATATATATATATGTGTGTGTGTGTGTATCGATTTACCAAATGCTACGTGTACTAAATGCTACATGTTTTACACTTTTATCTCTGTGCATTAGATAGAAGTGTACTGATGGTATGAGCATGTTTGTCAAGGCATTTCGCAGGTATACATGATTGGCAATTAAATTCAGATTTTCTGTGTGAAATCTGTAGACATGTTTAAGGACATTTCATTTGATAGTAGTTTTAGCATTTCAGTGATGATTTGTTATCAAAATGTGTCATTTGCCTGTTCTTTTGTGGGTGGGGGAGCAATGCTGCATTTCTGTTATACCACAAACAAGGATATATTGCTATTGTTACTTTTTTTTTTTTTTTTTGGCATCCAGCTTGTTTCTCATATTTCAGATTTCTAGACTGTTTTGTGTTTCTCCAGTGGGTCATTCTGAAATGCTACCTTTTCTGCTTTTTATCTGGGGACAGTTATTTTGTAGTTATATGATACTTATGTGCATCATATTTCTGTTGTGTTTTAGGACACCTAGGACTATGGCACCCAGGCATCTCAATCTTTGAAAACCACACTTCAGTGTAATAAGGTCAGTGTGGTAGTTTTTTAGGTGACATGATACCTTTCTTTTTGAGAGGGGACGTGGAGATATGTCAGGCAGAATGCAAATTTGGCTTTTTGCTGAACAGCTACAGTACTTTTCCCAGTCTTTTTTTTTTTTTTATCACCTTTTGTTGCTGATTTTCCATCAGGTCCTCTGTATTTCTCTTTTTTTTCTCTGGTATCCAGGGAGTGCAGTTACTAGCCAGTTGCTGAAATTTACACAGAAATCCAGGTCCCTTGGCTTTCTGTTAAGTTTCTGTCTTCACACTGGGAGAGCTAGAATTAAGCTGTTAGTGTGCATCCATCTTGGAATGCCTCCCCTTTCTGTAGACATTGAGCTTATTTGTGTTCCCCCACCCCAAATTGGATTGACCTCTCTGCACAGGCAGTTGCTGAATGGAGGGCCTGTCATTTCTGCAGTGATAGAAGGTGTTTGTTCATTTTACACTTGCTTTCACCGACCAGCAAATGCATTAATTTAGCAGGTTGAGGGACTGGCACCATACATGTCCCCGAACCACTGAATTGTCAGCCTTGCATGTTCACTTCAGTACTGCAGTGGGTCATACCACCTTCTTCCCAAGATGGGTGAGCTAGTCTTTGATCACTGACTCCATCCTCCAGCACCTAAGTCGCTGCTTGTTCTCTGGATGGCAGTCAGGGCTCCATCCTTCTGACATAGAGTTGTCTCAGACTGTGCAGCAGTACTTGCACCATTTTCTGTGCTCTTTGGTGGGAGTAAAGGAAAGCAGAGTAATAGACACCTTGCTGTGTGGTTATGTTCATCATACTGATCACTGCTGCAGTACCTTAGCTGTGTGGGTTATATCCTGCCAAAGATATGACAGCAGGCCAACTTCCAAAGCTTCAGGGCACCTTCTGTGCAACCAAACTGTTGAGGGGCTCGAGTTAAACTGAATGACAAGTTTAGGTGTAAAGTCCTTAAGAGTTTTCCTGCCAGCAAGGAGAGGGAGGCTTGAATCCTGAAAGGACTGTGGTAGGAACAACAAAAATAAATGTCCATACCCTGGCGTAAAAAACACACCAGAAAACAAGGACGATGGAGGTCCGGCTACTGTAGCAGTGATCATTCCAACATCTACTGTTAAGGTAAGTTCAGCTTGCACAACTGTACTATGTTCATCATATTTATCACTGCTACAGTAGCCTTAGCTATGTGGGTAGATTACCACAGCTAACTACATTTGGGAGGTTGAACATGCTTATCAAACCTTGATCTGGACCTAGAGAAGGAATCCAGCTTATGCTTTGTAAAAGTATGTAAAGAGTACCAAGAAACAGCTTCTAGAATCTAACCCTTTCCAAAAAGCTATAGTTGAAGCTAAGGCCCTGGTACAGTGGACCTTGACCCTGCCTGGAATAGATTTGTTATGGAGACTATAACAAAAGAAAATAGCCTTAGACAACCATTTGGAAATGGTCTGTTTTGACAAAGGTTGTCCCTTCTTCTTACCTTTTATAAGAAATAACCAGTTGATGGAAAAGGTGTTCATCAGGTATTCAATTCCCACAAAATTTTGTGGAAAAATGTTGTGTATTAAACACTTTTTTCTCCTGTGCAAAGACTTCCATCAGAATAAAACCACCCCATCCAACATTTTTCTAAAACGTTTTTTTGTGTGTGAATTGAATACCTGGTGACCCCCTTTTCCATGTTTTCATATATTTGGTTATAGTTCAGTTAATAATGTTTAAGCCACCTGGTTTGGTTAAATAAGCAGTTGATCCAAAGATCTGGAAGATTCAGCTCTGTCAAAATGGTACCCAAGTTATTTGTGTATACCCAAGGTATGGAGTATCCTTTTTCCCTCATTTTTATGTTCAGTAACAAAAAAGAGGAGATGGGATAGTTTGGCTTAAAGTAAACTTGGATTCCACTTGAGACCTAAAAGAACGACTAGTTTTCAGAGAAACCCTGTCCATCTGGAAAATGAGATAGGGTTGGCTTACCATAAGAGCTTGCAACTCCAGATACCCTTCTTGCAGAGGGCAGAGCAATCAGCAGAAATGTTTTCCATGTTATGAACCTCCAGTCAGCCTGAGTAAGCTGGTTTAAATGGAACAAGTGTTGGCTTTTCTAACATAAAATTAAAATCCCAAGGAAGGGCCGTAAGTTTACTTGGAGGCCTCTTATGCAAAACTGCTTTGAAGAATATTTTGATATTGGATTGAAAGAGGAAGATCCATGCTAAACCTTATGGACTAGATGTCTTTGCATTCTTCATTGGTAAATTTCCTTGGTGATTCTTTAGTATTTTATATGCCATGCTAGTTATCGGTTTTTAACAGAAGCTTATGTTTTAGACTCAAAAACTCTACCATGGCTGCTCTTTCAGTTAGCAGTTGGCTATCTGTTACGCTTTGCATGTATTCTATTGTCAGCACTTGGTATGGAAGGCAGTCTCTAATGCTGCAGTTCAGACTTTTGCTTGTCCTTATTCCACTGTATTACCACCATCCTTTCTACACGTATGATTATTATAGAAACTCTCTCTTACCCTTAACTTTTCTGAAGTTACTCATCTTCCTATAATGTGCGAATCCCTTTTATTCTGCAGTACTTTAACATTAGTTGACCCGCTCCCCAAGTATCCCTTCTAAGTAATTCTGTTACTACTTTCCCATATCTTTTTCTTTTATTTCTACCCTGTTTTAAAACTTCATTTTCATTTTAAACCAGTCGCTATCTATCCCTTCTGAAGAAATTAATTTTTTCCCAAACTGTTGAATTTAAGAAGTTAATGAAAATTATTCACCTGTTTTTAACAGGTAAGTAGAAAAGTGCAAGTGTCTCCATGTTATGTCATTACCTTGCATCTTTATCTTTGTTTTTAATGGTGTATGATCTGAAATAGTTATTGGATGTGTCAAAACTTTCAATGCATATGCTGTTGTGAATTATAATTTCCCTCCAGCCTACCCCAGTTATATCTTTGAGAATAATATATAAATTCTATCTTGAGTTCCTACTACTGAATTCACATCTTCAGTACCACATATTCCCTTATATTTCTTCAGAACTTTACCTTTTTTTATTTCCCTTGTAGGTCACCCAGTACAGTATCCCTATTGCAACCCCATGTTCCAGTCCCCACCCATAAAAAAATCTGTGCTGAAAGTCAATTATTTTACCATCTCTGCTATTCTTCTGAATGTCCATCCTAAAATCCTTTCTTTGTCAAATTCACATGCTAATTTTTATCCATATGTGTCTTCTGCAACATTACTATTTGCATTCTGCTACATTTTGCTTTTTTCCAAATACCTGTAAGGCCACTTACATTCCTTGATAATATGGACCGAATAGCCATTAAGTTCAAAACCATTACGGCCACCTGTTGTATGTGACATTTGTTTTGAATGCATGTTTCCATCTTTTAGCTTGCATGCACTAATGTTTGGCAGGCTGAACTCTCTTGTAATTGCTTCTTATGTCCATTTGAACCTGTGTCACTTTTTCAAAACTGTACTTCAGTGAAAACTCTCAAGCAAGAAACTTAAACAGATCTTCAAAATCCCCCATCCCCTTTTAACTTGTAACAGATGCATAAGTCTCCAGATAGGAGCAGTTACCCCAAATCAATAACTGCACCCACAGGCATCACCTGTTAACTAAAATTGTTACCCATGCTTAAGGTGCATGCTATTCATTCTTTTACAAATTGGGCAGTAAACTGAAGAGAAAAAAAAACAGCGGGCATGCCTTCGGTAAACATTAATATTTAACATTAAGAAAAAGTGTACCAACTACCTTTAAATAAACTAAACTGTGCACTGTTCTACTGAATGTCTCACCAGCAGCCATAATACTTTAGTGCAACTACTTGTATATCTTATTCACATCCTATAATTTCTAACTTAATTTATTTTTCACTGACCTGCTTGACAGTATATCTTTAAATGTTACATTGTGTTGAGGGAAATGTGCAAAGTACAGAGTATTCATAGGACTAGTGAGTAATTGTTTGCACCTGCAATCAATTTGTCTGCTAATAAAAGCAGTTGGTAATGGGAGAAAAAAAAAATCTAATAATTTTGCAGATACATGAAAAGAATCTTTGCAAATTCACTTTGTACAGACTTTCCATGGTTAATTGCTTGCACCTGTAGACATCTCATCTCCCGCTGACAGTATTTGGTAATAGAAAATAGATAATGGCTTGGCAAATACAGGAAAACTACCATTATCCAATCCTTTAGTCATTATGTCTTACATTTTTCAACCTATTTTTGTTTAAAAATGTCTGTAGCTTAAAGCAGGGGCATTAATCTAGATATCCCCGCTGATGAAACGGGAGATTTATTATCGTAATTAATTCTTCAGGTGAGGCATTAAGCAATGAATTCCTTTTGCTTGAGTTTGAGGTAGCTCAGGTGTATGTAAGAAATCCCCATGATGCCTATCAGAGAGTAGGAGCCCTTTTATTTTACAAAGAAAACAAGATTTACAGTTTAACATATTTGTAATGTTTACCATATTTACAAAATATCATTTTTGTCTTTTGCTTATTACACATTCATACTTAATTTTCTTTTTATTTCAAATTTCTATTCTTGCTAGACTACCCACTACTTTTTCCATAGGCAGCATTTAATTTTGTTCAATATTACTGCCAAAATCCATCTTCCATTGAACATAATTTAATTTATCCTTTCATTCCATGTAACGACAAGTCTCCACATAAAAATATCATCACTGTGTACAAAACTGCTTTACAATATATTTATATAATGACATCTTACACAAATATTAATAAGAATGAAAAATATTTTACTACTTCAGTTCTTTCAGTGTACTTTTAAACATTAATTTCATAAAGATGGGTATATGTTTTACAGTTCTCCCACGTTTTAACACAGTCCTCAAAATTCCAGTCTTTTTCGTTACTTGCAACAGCACAGTTCACACGTCCAGTCCTGTATTTATAAGATTGATGCTTTAGTCTCCCATTTATTCCCTAATTTCACAATGTTGCTGGTTTTCTTTGTGCTCCTCTCCAACACTAGTCTCTGGTTGAGTTCCAAAGTAGTTCTGATTCTTCTATCTAGTCACTTCCTGTGCTTTTCTGTCAAGACAGTCATTTTCATTTGGAACAATGGAAAAAAAAACTCTGGCAAAGTCTCTGTGGGTTTTATTATTGTTTATTATTGTCAGAAGAATGAGAAGCAAGTTCCACTTCGGCTTGCTGAGTCATTCCAGTTGGCTAATTTTTTTCCTTAGCATGTTATGCATCCAAAGTTGTATTTTCCTCATTGATCAAATACATTCTAAAGACAGATGGATACGGCAGCTTGTACCTCAAACTTGTGTCTCAAAATCCTGATCAGTGGGATAAATGTGCTTCCTTTCTGCCTGTTTACAATAAATCATTTTTAAACAAATATTCTGTCTCCCATTTTTAATACTTTTCTTTTTTTGCCACAGTATTGTCAAGAGCAACACTTTTTGTTGGTATGATTGCATTTTTGATAATGTAGGTTTTGGCTGCTTTCTCATGGCTAGGTTTGGAGCATGCACATATGTCCTTTAATTAACAAATCCTGCTGGGGAGCACCAGTCCAGCTGCATGTCTCAAATTTCATAAAATATAGTCTGTTACTTCTAATTTCTCTGGTACAACAGAAAATCTCAGGCTTCTCTGAGTGCTCTGTCTTCTAACTCTGTTGTTGTTGTTATTATTACAGTAAACTCTCAGTTAACAAGCACCCATGGGGACTGGTAGATGATGTCGGATAACTGTAGTTTCTGGTTGCTTGAGAGTTGCTATTAAAAATTGGCCTAATACTGTACCCTGTACTATTTGTTTGGTTTGACTTGTTCTCAGGTTGGGAAGAGAAGGAATTTATTCCTATTTTCCTTTTTAAAACTCTAAAAACGTAAGGTACGTTTTGCAGGGGAAAACAAAGTGCAACACATGAAAATTGTATTTCTTTGATTTTTTTTTTTTGCCGGTTGTTTGAAAGTGCTGGTTGCTTCAGTTCTAGTTAACTGAGAGTTTACTGCATTATTATTTTGAAATGGCTATTCTTGAAAAGCCTCATGCTAAGTCAGCCTTTTATTTCAACCTTATATTTCAGCCTCTGAATTTTGCAACTATAGCAGGTCATTTGAATAGGTAGTGTCTTCTATTTTTCCCATCCTTTTGTTATTTGTTTGTATATATTCTTGTAGTGTTTCACTTACTTTAAACAGTTCTGATTTATTTTGTCCTCTACTGCAAGTCATCTCTTGTACCAGTGCTGAAACCTGAGCTGTTTTTTTTTGCTGAATAGCTGCAGGATTCTTCCTAGCCAGAGTTTTTCCTTTTATTTTTCTAGTAGAGTTTTTTTACTTTCTGCAGGTTTCTTCTTTGTTAGCATCCAGGCATTATTATTACAAGCCAGTAAATTAATTTTATCCAATTTGATTGCTTTAGTGCTTTTTTCACAGTTTCAGTTTTCATGTGGGAAGGGCTCTAATATCAGTGTGCAGGCATATTGAAAATCTCACTATGCTGCATTTCTTGGTGTTGAGGGTAAACCTATGATTAACATATTAAGCATTTATTTTGTCCACCGCTTGTTGAAAAAAATTTACAGTCAAAATAGAGTTTGATAACCACGCATGGTTTGCAGTCATCTGCAAACTTCATTAACCATAGTCCCTTGATATCAGCTTTTATATCATAGGAATGTATAGCACCGAGGAGAGGACTCGAGAGAGCCCTGTGTGACACCACTGGTGACATTTTTCTGTCTAGATCAGGAACCCTTGTTCTCTCAGACCACCAATCTAGAGAACTATGGATGGCTTAGTGCTGATTTGGAAGAGTTTGCTTAAGAATCCCATAATGGGGGATAATGGCAGAGATTTTTGTAAGGTCCAGGTAAGCACAGTGGACTCTGTGCCCCTTATCATTGGCCTCCGTTACCCTTTCAAAGAACTCAACCAAGTTGAGCAGGCCTTATCTGTCTTTTTTACAATGCCTAACTGCTGTGTATCCAATGCCTAACTGCTGTGTATCCAGGGATATAAAATCATCTGGGTCACTGTTCATCAGTTCAGTTGTAGTACATTACATAGCCTTCCATATAGTAGTGTCACTGCACTGTCTTTCTGGTGACATTTGTTTGAGAGTTTAAGTATTGTTGACATTCCCTGTCTTGGGAACTTTTTTTTTTTTTTTTTTTTGCTTCTAAAGTGTTTGGTTTTATACTACTTTTTTGGCACTTTTGACTTGACTTTTATTCTGATTTTGGTTGTTCAGAAGGTTGGCCTTCTAAGCAATCCTGGAGCACAAGTTTCACTGTTGCTCCTTTTGAGGAAGAAATTCCACCCCAGAATGGGTGTACTGAGTGTCTGTTTTTGCCTGTAGGATGCCCATGTCCCCACACGATGTGAGATCTGCATGGAGTTTTCTTACTCAGTGTCCACACAGGAAGGAGAGGTGCCAGCTCTTTTGGTGTAGAGGGATAAAGCCCTGACTTACCATCCAGGTGACCTTAGATTACTGGCTTGGAAGCTTGACAGAGCTGGCTGGGAGGATGAGTGTGAACATCCTGTGGGGAGATGGAGCAGAGCTAGTCACAGGTTGTAGGTAGCAGCCCCACAGAGGAAGGAGTAGAACCCATGACCTGGGGTGGCCATGTGGTGGGTAGTAGCATTCATTGAGTAGGTGTACTGGGGTATGTATTTGTGTAGGAAAAGACATTGTCTCTCAGCGCTGCAGGCCACATCCCCCCACCCTGAGGAGGCATGCTGTCTTTTGCCAGGATACCTGCGAGGACACAAATAATCCTAATGACCTGAATGACTACCCAGAAATGGCTCTTGTTGTAGTAGATCTGGACAGATCCCCACCAGTAGGCAACAGCTGGGTTCAAGTGTGATTGGGGAATGAAAAACTCCAATGCTGTTTATTAAAGTAATCTTTGGAGGCTCAGAAAGCTAATTCTAAGTTGTCTGATACTTAGAAGCTGATCTCAAGTCAGGTATCCATCATTTAAGCTCCGATGTTTTTAGCCTTAATCTTTCACATCAAAGGAATGCAAGGTAATAGTGACCAAGTGTTCTAAAAATAAAGCTGTTAGGCAAATTTTTCCTTTCCTCATTATGTAGTGGATCACACAAGCATGGAATCATGTGTTTCTCAGGTCATTGAAACAATGGTTTCTGCTGTCATTTATTGTTTCTTTACTTGCTGTCTTTTGTTTCCACAAATCAGGACATTTTATTTGTTTTGTAGAAACAAAAACATAAAGCATTGACTCCAAGGGCCGGCATTACTTTGTCACTGTCCTGTTTTGTTTGTAGAGAGCTTGTGGAGGTTAATATGGTACAGCTGTGTCCTACTAGGCATCTGGTTATGAGTAGATTCCACTTTGCTGCCATGCTCTTCAAATGAGGACTTTTGGTCCTTCCTTACTGGCTTCTATCTCTTGATGCCAAATCCCAGAATTCTGGCATTAATGGCTGCAGGGCAGAAACTGATATTTCCATCCTTTTTTCGTCCTTCATTGTTCATTGCTATTCTTGTAGTCTGGTCCTGGGGTCAGCTTTGACTAACTGATATTGATTTCCTGGGTGTCACCTCTCTAATCTGAAATGGATTTTTGGCTCCTCCTTTAGTTGTGGTATGTTTGAGTCACTTTCAGTGACCACTTTTATTTAGAGCTGATGTCTGTGCTGGCATTTTTAGTGGTTGCAGCTGAGTCAGATGTTGCCTTTGCTCTGATTCCACACTCCACTCTGGAGTTAATACCTAATCAATATGACTGGAAGTCCCAATCAGTATTTTTATAGTGGTAATATTTCCTAACCAGACAGCTATGCAACTTCCTGTACAGGCCAGTAGGACCCAAGTTCTGCAGCAGATTCCTTCATCCATTTCAGTTCACAGATGTCTGTGTTTAATCTTCTGAGTCATCTTCTCCTCCTGCAGTGTATAAGAATGCAAATTACAGGAGGAAGTACAGTGTCTTCCCTGTGGAATCTCCACTGATGTGGCTGATGATGACAACATTGTTTCCCATATATTCCCTCTGACAACGTCATGGTTGAGGGAGTCGTGGAATGAGGCAGAAGGGTTATTTGGCCATTAATACCCTATGCTGTCTCCACAGCAAATGCTGCATAAAGCCATTATGTCCTTCAAGCAGATTTTTATAGGTACATCCTTCTATTGCTGATATAGACAGAGTAGCCAATAAAGCTGATACTTGGATATCTCTTGATAGTGGGGATCTGATTGTCCAAGAAAATGCACAGTCTGCTGCACCTCCAAGAAACTGGAGGCTCTGGTTGGAGAATCCTAAACTTTACACTTTTTGATAATATCACCAGCAGCAAGAAGATTCCCACACCTCTGAGCCCTGCAGTACATACTCCAGATAAGGAGTTCAGAAGGTATACTATTTAAACTTTTGTATCCAAAAACACTGACACACACAAAGTTGTTGCCACAAAGTCTTAACATGAAAAATGTCACACTCCCCACCATTGCTACACAAAGGGTCACTAACCCAACAAAACTCTCGCCACCCCTCTGCCGTAGGCTCACTGTAAGCCCCCATATCCCTGCCTGATCTCCCTATATACAGACTCCAAGGTTACACTAAACTTGGTAAAAATTTGAAGAGAAGTGTTTAACCTTTTCCCTCTTGTCAAATTTGTGGCACACATCTGCAAACAAGCCAGGTCCAACATTAGCTTAATTTAATAAACTCTAGCTGAAAATCTTCCTGCTAAGATGTTCTGAGCATTGTTAACCTGTTTGTCATGGTCTGTTTTTTCTCAGTGCAGAGCAATGGCCATATAGGGAGGCATGACTGTGTGTTCTTGCCCTTTGTCTTGATGAGTCCAGAATAACCAGTAACCAACAATAAAAATAAAAACAAAAAACAATATCCAAACACAAACGCGGTCAATACATTTAATAGTCTGTAGATTAGTACTTTAGTCCTGAAATTACAAGACTTCTTCATATAAAACAACTAAATCACAATACGAGTAGATTGTCAGGCACCAGTATTACTGCTGTACAGGTTAAAATAGCACTATCCACGGCAAAGAGTACAGCTTCAATGGGACCTGACAATATCCCTGGCTGTGTTCTACATGAACTATAGAGTAAACTGGCACCTCACCTGTGTTCCCTGTTCAATCCCAGCCTCACCGTAGGCTTTGCCCCTACCGAATGGTGCACTGCTATAGTCATCCCTCTCCACAAAGGAGGAGCCACTGCAGACTCTGGGAACTATCGCCTCATTAGCCTGACGAGTCTGATATGCAAAGCTATGGAATGCATCATCATAGACCTAATAAACAAGGATATAAGGAATTTCCAAACTCTGGATCCCACACAGTTTGGTTTTGTGAAGGGTAGATCAAGCCTGGTCATCCTGGTCAACTTCTTTGAGTCAGTCACCAAAGCTGTGGATGAAGGCAAGGTGGTTCATACAGCCTACCTTGATCATAGAAAAACTCCATAAGCTAGGCATCAACCCCTATATAACTAGGTGGGTTGTAAACTGGCTCACAGATAGAACCCACAGTGTGAAAGTAGCTGACTCCAAGTCAGACTGCCAACCAGTCCCGAGTGGAGTCCCACAGGGTTCGGTCCTGGGTCCTCCCCTGTTTGTTATCTACTTCTCTGAAGTCCAGGCCAACTTGAAGGGATTCTGGCCGACTAAGTTCACAGACGATTGCAAGTTCGAAGCTATTATTAACTCCCCAAGTGATGTCGACATCCTACAGAAAGGCCTCATTGAGGGCAACGACTGGTAAGCTCAATGCCAAAAAATGTGTCCTCATACCCTTTGGGAAAAACCCGGTTCCATGAATTACCACATTAATGGTAGTCCACTAAACACAGAAGGTGTTATAAGAAATCTGGGAACACAGGTTGACAGCAACTTCTCTTTTGACCACCACATTGTCACTGTGGTCAGAAAGTCCTTCTTTGTGGCACATCTCATTACGAAGGGTTTTACATCCAGGAAGAAAGAGGTCATTGTCTACCTCTACTCTTCCCTCATTAGGCCAGTCATCGAATACAGTGCCCCATTTGGAATGTACCTCAGTAGACACCTGCAACAACTGGAGAGGCTGCAAAAGTACATCATAAAGAGGATCCTAGGCCTTAAACACTTGTCCTATATTTTCAGACTCAAAAAACTCAACTATTCTGTCTCATATCGCCTATTTAGAGGCAATCTCTGATTGACTTACTAAGCCATGTCTGACTTAGCTCTGTTAGAAATGCCCCATCTAAAGAAATCCCAATCCCTCCACACGCTCCAGAGATCTCAACCTCATTACCACAATCAACAGAACATGCTGGAGGGACAGGTTCATAACCCAGAGACTGCCCATGCTATGGAATAGACTTCCCATACATGTCAAACAGAGCATGTCACTGGCCCTCTTCAAGAGAAATATTGATGAGTGGATGGAAAATAGAAAATTCACCCCGGGGATCACTACAGTGGCTCTACTCAACAGAGGCACTGGGAACTAAGGTCGAGTGATATGATGCTAGAGTAATCCTATGGGCTAAGCTTGTAAAGGCTTCAGTGCCATTAGCCTAGTACACACCTATGAACCTATAAATACAAGTAGCCTTAATAAAGTAAAATCTAGTATGGCATGTGATGCTAAACATCCAATAAGCAATCCTTTTAAATTACATTACATTTTTAAAGCTCCTCATAAAATTACTTAACCTAACTAGAAAGACTAAAACGTAACAACTTTGTAATTGTTATAACATTGTCTAAATTTGTACATGACTTAGATGTAAAGTCCAGTAATAAAAAATGCATATGTATGTATGTTGAACATCACAAATGTATATGTCCCACATAAATATAAAGATGAAACACATAACATAAAATAATTTAAATATCCGTAGATTTTCATAACCGTAATCCATTTAATGATGTATTGTCATTTTATCCTAGTGGTGAGGTGGCATTTAACTTAAATTGTAATTCCTTTGTTTCAGTTATGGCTTCCCAGTGACCCCCACTGGTATGGGTAGGTACCAGGAGTTTTTCTAACAAAAAATAAAAACTAATGTTTGTAAAGTCTTGTTCTTGATTATCTCTCAGATTTTCCTACATAAAAACTGTCACATGATCCACACAAAGCAATGTATACTACCCCTATAGTCTTGCAGTTGCATTTGTAATTGTTACTAATAATTCTAGGATATGTTGTTACAGATGTATTTACACTGTCATAGATGTACCTGCATTGTGCACACCTGCCACATCTAAACATTCCATGAGGTCTACATTCTGTAGGTGGTCTTTCAGCTGTATTTTTAATATTCATATTCCTCTTTGTATACAAATTTCAGTGCAGAAGGAAAATCAGTGTCATTACCGAATAGTTACTTCACCAAATTCCAGTTTTTGGTAAGGAGATGCCTAATGTCCAAGTTTTGACTGTTGTATCTTTTATGTTGTAATAAAGGTCTTTGTCTGACCTTTTTTCAACCATAGATGTCCATGGAATATCTTTTGGGCTGTATGTTGGCATTTTCAATGATTTGTCAGATTTTCTTAGAAAAGAAGTGATCCAAACCAAGAATTAATTGCTGGGCAGATCAGTCTAAAAGAACCTACAAATGTCTTACCATGAGACTGTTGGTACGAGACTGGCTATTACTGTAACATTATGTTCTGTTAGAGCAATGGCAGCCAGAGCTGCTGTTGGCTAGCATGCCTTGCTTGGATTAATTTCACAGAGGACACCAAGGTCACATTTATGAATTGTTTTTTCATGGTTCTGTGATATTCAGTCTAGAGATTAAGGCACTTGTAGGGAAGACGAAGCAGAAGGGCAAAACATTTATTGTACATTAATCGGGATTTTTATCCAGGGATCTGGAGAAAGAGCTCTGAAGAACACCAATCAGATATGATTTCACTGTAGGCAGCAACAACAAAACATTCTCTTTCAATTGGGACAATTTTCTTTTTAGAGGGGACACTGATGGAGCCAGGGTTACTGCGGTGGTGGTGCTGCGGTAGCGTTGTCGCCTCATAGCAAGACATTGTCCTGTTCGATTCTCAGCTAGAGTGTCTTCTGTGTGGAGGCATACGTGAATGGGGCGTGCCTTCATTGAAGGTTGTGCGTCAGGGCTGGTAACCCGGTACGTAAAAATCCACTACCAATCATTAACGGACCGGAGTTCCGCTGTGGCGACCCCTAACCGGGAAAAGCCAAAAGACACAAACAAACTGATGGAGCCAGGGTTCTGGACTGTCCTTGTGTCGACAGAGTTCTCCTGTCATAGGGCAACAGCAATCCTATCGACTGCTCCCTTTTTCAGTGTAGTCAGAGGTCAGTTGTCCCTCAGCATGTTAGTGTTTTAATAACCATTCTGTCAACCATTGTGCCTCTGTTTCTTCCTGTGTTAGCCATCCCATCCTGTCAATAAAAGCATCAGAAATGGAGGACTTAATCTGCTGAGAAAAAGCCATCCAGGAGATCAACAGCCCAGAGAAGGATACTGCAGCAGATTCTTTTTTGGCATGAAAAAAAGAAAGGACCTTGGGCATATCTTTGACTTGTCTGTCACATTCATTCACAAGAGATGCCTTTTGTCTCTGTGCAGACAGCCATGCCTTGTCCTGCAGGAGGCTATTGAATGTGCAGTTCGAACCCCCTGGACAGCTGTTTCCACAAAAATCTACAAGTGACCCAGGAGGCACCAGAAGTTCAAAGTCTGAGGCAGTCATAACCAGATGTTCTTCGTGTTTCACTGTTGCAGTCATCACATTTGGGTTATCTGCCTGCAGGTAGCCCACAGCTGGCCTGAATACCAGAGTCTTGGATTCTTGCGTCGGATGCTGTCTCTTCTTCCATGACGTCAGGGGTATAAACATGCAGCCGACACCATTACATCAGTCTTTCTTGCCGCGTGACAAATTTAAAATGATAAAAATTTAAATTATTAAAAATTTATAAAATTTTACCAAACATATTTTTTATAAATTTTTAAACACCCAAATTTTAAAATAAAAAAATTTTTTTTTAAAAGGGTTTTTCCCCCTTTTTTTGGGGTTTTTGGTAAAATTTTAATTATAAATTTTTTTTAAAAAAAAAAAATTAAAAAATTATTTTAAAAAATGTTAATTGGGGTTTAAAAATTTTAAATTTTTTAATATATATGGGTATTTTTAATATAAAATTAAAAGTTTTGGAATTAAATTAAAATTTTTAAATTTTAAATTTTTTGGGTTTTTTTTAAATTTTAAAAATAAAAAATTTAAAATAATTTTTTTGGGAAGGTTTAATTTAAATAAATTTTTAAAATTTATAATTAAAATTTTTGGGGTGGTGGAATAAATAAAAAAAAATTTTTTTTTTTGGACTTTTTTACCCCTTGTGGAGGGGGCCCCTTTTGGGGGCCCCCTTTGGGCATACCTGTAAACTAATTGAACGTGTTTTTGTTTGGGTTTGTTTCGGGCATGGAGCCCCCGGGGCCCCAAGGTCCCTTATCTGTTTTTTGTTTAAGGGTTTCCCGGGCATCTTGTAAGATTTGGGTTTTTGTTTGGGGGGGGTTTCCCGAACCTTTGCAGGATGTTGGCAATTCTTTGGGTTTTTTTTTTTTCAGGACTAATTCTACATATTAATTAATTCCTAAATAATAAAAAATTTATTATTTATTTTCAAAACCCAAAAACCTATTTTTTAAACACAAGGTGTTCCCCTTTTGGGGGTTTTTAATTATATTTTTTATTGTTAGTTTGTTTATTTAAAAAAATTTTTTTAGGGTTGGGGCTTGGTTTTTTTTTGGTTGCAGCCATACCTGAATTTCTGAAGCTTTATAAAATTTGCGGCCAATTTTCCCCCGGGGGGGAAATTCCACCCTTTTAATTAAATTTTTTAAAATTTTTATGTGGTTTTTTTTTAAATTAATATATGAATTATTTATGGTTGTTTAATAATAATTTTTAATAATATTTTATATATAGTTGTTTTTTTGTGGGGTGGTGTTGTTATAATTTATTTATAAATTTAAATTTTAGGGGGTTATAATAATTCCCCGTTTGTTTTATTAATAATATAATTTTTAAATTATATTTTTAGGTTCTAGGAAGGCCAGGGGGGCCTTTTGGGATGGGTTTCCTTAAAAAAACATTTTCCCCCGTTAGTTAATATAGCCATTTTTTCTTTCCCCCCCTGGGGTTTACTTTAAAATTTTCCCTTTTTTTGGGGAAAAAACATGGGATGAGGTATCCTTATCTTTCCACCTTGAACCATTTTTTTTCTGCAAGAATCTGTTCTCCAAAGGGGGAATTTTCATTTTTTTAACCTCGTTATAGATTTTTTGTTTTTATCCCTTTGGCCATATGGGGTTTTCTTTGGCCTTGTGGACTTGGGGGGAAAAAAACCCGCCAAAACCAAAAAATGACAGGTAACCCCTAAAGCCGTTTTTACATTATAGGCTAACATTTCCCCTTTTAATCACCCAAAACTTAACCCAAATTTTTAAAAGATCATTTTCTTCATATTGTCATATTTTGGGAGGGGGAAATGCACCGGGCAGGGTATATGGGGCATTCGAACTTTTTCTTTTTTTTGCCAATACCCCCGGATTACAAGTGGCAAGACTGAGTATATTTTAGCCTTAGTCCAGGGGGTTATGTGGGGTCCCCCCCCGGAGTATGCCTTCCCTTTTCAGCCAGCACCCAGGGGCCGAGAAATACCCAAAATGATCATTTTGAGCCAAGGGGGGTTTCCCATCTTTTTTAATTTTTTCCGTTTTGTTTTTGGGGATTTCCTCTTTATTCTTGGTTAGGGAATTTTTTTTGGCCTCCGATTGTTGGGTTTTTGTTTTGGTTTTGGGGGTTTTTATGGAACAATTTATATTGGGTTTTTTTTTGACTTTCCAAAAGAGAGAGTTTGCCTTTTTTTTTTTCCATGTGTTAATTTTTAAGGAAATTTTTAAGTTTTAAAATTGTAAGATTCCCAATTAAGGGGGGAATTGACCTGCCTTTACAGAGAAAGATTTAATTCCTTTTTTAAAAACCCAAAGAAAACAAGGGGTTTTTAGGGTTTTTTTTAATTTTTAAATTAAAATTGCATGAGCAAACCGGTAATTTAAATCAAGGGTTAAAAACAAAAAGAAAAAGTAACTTTTTTCAAGGCAAAAAAAATACAAACAATGGAAACAGGGATCCAAAATTTTTTTGGAATTTTTTCAGGAAAT